>NC_050470.1:31797244-31917245 GCF_013373865.1 Monomorium pharaonis | reverse complement strand
CCAGGGTAAAAAAAAATGTGCTTATACAAAGAGGCGAGCAAATCAATTGATCTATAATAACTTTCTTTAAAACTATACCAAATGTGCGTCCAGCTATTTTTGCATCCAAGAAATTATACCAGTAATGACAAACTATCCCAATAGACATGCCAGAAACACACATATTTCTCGTTCGGGTAATACACCATCTATCCCATTCACCCTAAAGAATGTACAAATAAGTTGTATCATAAAATCATATTGTAAAACTTAATGTGAAACACTAATATTATAAGAGCCTGCAATTAACAAACCTTTAATATTTCGTAATGTTGCTCTAAAACATCTCCTATGCCAGAAAGAGAAAGCGAGAGCCCTATATTTGTATATAATAAATTTTTAGGAGAGAATAAGCATTCCTTTAGGTGATTTATTCTACTGGAAATTAACCCCACTCCTCTTGCAATATTCATTGCCTAAAGTCTAAAATATAAATAGAAGATATTAATTAATTGGTTATTGGAATTTAATTGTTGCATCTTTAATCCTACCTTGTGACATTAATAAGATTCAAAATAATATCGTTTCTTTAAAATGATCTTACTATTAGTTTTACTATGTACATGAAATACATAAGCTTATCAGTCAATAATAGCGGTATATAGTCTAAAGTTCAAGGTAACGAAAATAAACACGTGCTATAAAAATGTTGAATCATATACAGCTTAATACGACTGCGTTAATAAAAAAAACCCAAATGTTCCACGATGTTTATTAGGTTAAATCAGGAAACCAAATTGGGATCCATGACCTAGTTTACACCTTTGAGTATATATACATGGAGGAGGAATTGCTATGGTTTCATGTAGACCGAAAGTGTGTCCAAGATCTGTGCGAGAGAGAAAGGTATATCATGATACTCGCTTTCTCTGCGCATGCGTTAATATCATTATCTGCACCGCAGTTTCAACACTTCTTGTGCACTTTTGTACTTATTTACGAATTGTATGTAATGGCTGGCATTGTATGTTTCACACACACTTGTATACATATAGCATTTGACGCATGCGCAGAGAAAGCAAGTATCATGATATACCTTTCTCGCACAGATCTTGGACACACTTTCAATGCTGGCATTTCTCCTCCTATGTATATATACTCAAAGGTTTACACCGAGCACTTGGTACGCGTATCAAATAGTAAATAACTAGTGAATATGTTTAATCATTGGCTGATCAGCTTAAATTCACTACTTGATACGCGTACCAAGTGCTCGGTGTAAACTAGAGCATAGATTAACGTAGACGAAGCCATGATGTAATAAGGCCCGGTTCCACAACTCACGGTTAAATTAACTGGCCGATTATTCCATTGGAATTGACCAATCGTATTTGTTAATTTTGCTTAACGACAAATACGATTGGTCAATTCCAATGGAATAATCGGCCAGTTAATTTAACCGTGAGTTGTGAAACTGGGCCTAAGAAAGGTAAACCAACATCACGTATGCGCAGTAGTCGACCAATAAGAATTGGGTCCAAATGTTCGAAAGAAGATTATTTGCGCGGTGCATTTGGACCCAAATTTCATTGGCTCCGCTCATCGTGCCGCCATCGCTATATGCGCAATGGTACACCTTTCTTATTACATCATGGACGGAGCATTACCTATCACTTAGGGCGAGAGGGGGCTGATATTCGGAGTGAAGAGGTAGCCTAGCAACTTCGGTTGAATTCGGGTACGCTCGATAATATTCGACTAATAATTTGACATATGACTGCAAGAGGGAGAGAGATCGAGAAAGAGAGAGAAAGAGAGCGCGAACGAGTAAGCGACGGACGATATAGGCTTAGTTTACATCGTGCATTTGATACGCGTATCAGGTACCATATTCGTATCAAATTCGTACTAAATATTTAGTACGCACGATGTAAACGCTGCCGGATCAATTTGATACGAGCGTATCAAGTAGGAGTATCGTACTAAACTGATACGCGTACCAAGTGATACAAATGTCGATGTAAACGCATAAAACGCATTTTAGAGAGAATTTAGCAATTGAGCATAACCTCAGTGCTAAAATCTAAAAACCGGTGTAAAAATGTCTTAGTAGGAGACATCAACATGAATTAAATTTGTATTATATTTTTCACAGTACATGCTTAGTACATTCGATGTAAACGCGCCCGTACTAAGGCTTTGGTGCGCACCAAACTTAATACGCGTACTAAGGTTTTGACGATGTAAACTAAGCCATAATGCCGAGCACTTGGTACGCGTATCAAGTAGTGAATTTAAGCTGATCAGCCAATGATTAAACACATTCACTAGTTATTTACTATTTGATACGCGTACCAAGTGCTCGGTGTAAACTAGGTCATTGGACTAGAGCTTTGTTTACACCATGGCTGCATTCCGAGATATTTACTGTCAGTACTGAAAATCTACAGTATATATAACGTAAACTTTCAGTACTTTCAGTACGTAGATTTTCAGTACTGGCAGTGAATATCGGAATGCAGTCTATATACGATCAAACGAACCAAAGGCCTAGTTTACATCGTGCATTTGATACGCGTATCAAGTAGTGAATTTAAGCTGATCAGCCAATGATTAAACACATTCACTAGTTATTTACTATTTGATACGCGTATCAAATGCACGATGTAAACTAGGCCAAACGGACCAAGTGTTTACAGCGTGCTAAAATCTTTTGATACGCGTACCAACTTGGTCTGATACTCGTATTTCAGGAATACCAGACCAGAGCGTACTAAAATAATCCATGAACGTTTACACCGTGCGTATTAAGCAATTTAGTACAAATATGGTGCTTGGTACGCGTATCAAGTACTCGGTGTAAACTAGGCTTATGGCCGGTATTCATAGTCGGATCTTATATTCAAGATCATCTTAAGTACTGTCTTAAGATGCCATCAGCCAATCACAGAGCCGTATTAGCATCTTAAGACATTGCTTGAGACGATCTTGAAATAAGATTTGACTATGAATACCGGCCTTAGATTGTCGTTTTACTATGGTTTATGTCCTCAATGGAAAAGCGCGATCTACCCTATCTATATATACTACAGAGTATATGCTTATAAGAGTATAAACGCGCAACGCTGATGGCTATGTTGACGTTTAATTTATCACGTCGATTGCTATAGATATATATATTTTACGAAGATCCAACGAATAATGCCAGTGACCTTTTCGTGAACGGTGTAACGCCGCGTGACTACGTCCCCATCGACGAAATCCGCGAGCATATCACCGGCCTGTGAATATGCAATCTTTTTACGCACCAGGGCTTTGGCTCGATTCCCGTTGCGCCATATTGGTTTGAGAAAATATCCAAGTCAATAGAATCTGCGTGGCCGTGTATCATTTTTACATCACGATTAAATTTCGTTTCGAGCGTGCTCCGACGAGATGGAAGAAACAAAAATTATTTATCACATGGACGACGAGGAGACGCCGTATTTGGTGAAGCTCAATATATCACCGGAAAGAGTGACTCTCGCAGATTTCAAGAACGTTTTAAATCGGCCGAATTACAAGTATTTCTTCAAATCAATGGACGATGACTTTGGGTAAATGTCAACACGACGCGCTGACGTTCCGCTATCAAATAATTCCTTTTACTCTTTTCTCTATATTGCATTTAATATATTACGTTACATTTTACTTGATTTTTCATAGTATGAATACAATTATAATTCTCTGTAAATTATTATTCTGACAATTCATATTTTTAGTGATGTTTATATATGCGTATGTGCGTGCGTGTGTGTTGTGTGTTGTATGTGTTTTATTACATACATATTAAATCAATAGAAGTATATAAAACATAATTAAACAAGACATGTAATTTTTTGTGTTTTATGTAGTTATACTTTTTATATGCATTTAACAATTTGACTTTAAAACATTTTTGCACATAGATTTGTATCTTTCTAGATACAAGAGAGAACATTTCCCACTCCAAAAGATCAATCAAGTGAGAAAATTTTTTGTACTATTTAATAGAATTTCAATAGGTTTGGGTAAAGCTTGTATTATTAAGTATTTCATATATTATTTTACAAAGAAACTTCAATTTAAAGTAGGCGTTATCAGTACCTAATCCTAGATAGAAAATGGATACACGTGTCAACTAATATCAAAGGGTTAAGAATACATAACAGATTTATATGATGATAACAAATATTTGTGTGTGTGTGTGTGTGTGTATGTGTTTGTGCGCATGTGTATATGTACACATGTTTGTAACTAATATTAAAGATATTTTAAATATTTGAAAAAATACATAAAAACAAAATTATTAAACAATTATACCTGATATGTTTGTTAATCTCTAGTGATAATTGATAAACTGTTGTTTAGTCTATCTGACTATGCATCAGAAATTATAAATTGAAAGACATAATTTAACTAATTAGATTATTTTAATTTTGATCTGTTTTGTGTTTTGATGTTGATTTAAGTTTAATCTATAATGCTTAGTTGAATATAGGTTTAAGTTTTAATATTTATACTGTTTTCTTTTCTATACTAGAGTGGTAAAAGAGGAAATAGTAGATGATGATGCTCATCTGCCATGCTTCAACGGTCGAGTTGTCTCTTGGGTAAGATTTTAATAAATATCTTATATAATAGATGTTATCTAAATTATTGTTGCTTGTTACAAAATAGAAAATGCTTTGTTATATCAACATTTCCTCTTTCTTTTAACAAATAACAATTATAAAATATGCATGTATATTTGACCGTATATTAGAACGGAATAATCTCTACTGAAGAAAAAAGGAATATTATTTAATAAAATGACTGTCACATCTATGACAGTTGGTATCCGCTGAAGGTAGCAACGTCTCGGATGGAGCGTCTCAATGTACAGACTCTATGGCACACAGCGAAGCAAAACATGACCGTGTAGATCATGCAACCCCTGGTCATGGTAATAGAGGAAACCCTTCTCTTTCACACGATGATACATTAACGGAAACGGAAAGTATTATAAGTAGTCGACAAGGACATCACTTACATAAAAGTTTGAGGCATCATTCAGAAAAATATGAAAAATACAATAAATATAATGGTAAGCTATGTATATAACATTATTGCATGTTAATCTGTTACTTTGCATTTTTTTTATTTTTGTAAGATTTGCGTGTAAAATATTTTTTTTGTAAATTTAAACACGTGTATGTGAAAGATGTAATAGTGTATCAAGAAATAATAATTTTAATTTTATAGGTCTTCGGATAAATGGTCATTCAAAACATCGTTCTGGTCATGGATATGAAACCGCTTCCATCTTAAGTTCAGATTTGGAAACTACAACATTTTTAGAATCTGATGATGATGCGAGTAGTCGTATTACGTCGACAACGGGTCGACATACCAATATGAGTAGCACAGTTGACAGGGGCACTCTTGGTAAGAGAGAAAGTATACATTGGTACAAAAAAATATTCTTTTCAGAACAAAAGTTAAAACAAAATCTTACAGACGACGGATGAGTGTCTTATTTTATCCAGGCATGTATTAAATATGTATAAAATTCTTATTCTGTTAACAGATCGACGTCGCCCGCAAAGAAGACGACGACACAGATTACCACCCATGTCTCGAACATCGTCATTTAGTAGTATTACTGACAGTACAATGTCCCTAAATATTATAACTGTTTCGCTAAACATGGATACTGTTAATTTTCTTGGTATTAGTATTGTCGGTCAAAGCAACAAAGGTGGAGATGGTGGAATATATGTTGGTTCAATAATGAAAGGGTTAGTATGTATTGATGTATGTGTTCATGTGTTTGTATATGTATATGTATTCTCCTTTAGTTGCTTGCATTAGCGAACGTACGTATCAGTTTTTATTGAAATTCTTGTTTTGTTTTATTGACAATTTCAGTAAGAATGTGCATTTTTATCAAACTTGTATAAAGTTATATATGGAATTTAAATTATATTATTTTTGTAATAATAATTTGAAATATTAACGATCTCTGTACTAAACTACATGGGAACAGCAGATTCTGTATTTTTCTAATCACGTTAATTTTTCTAGTTAAAATTTGTATAGTCCAAAGTCTTTGTATAGCATTGAACCCAATACGTAAATGACACTGTAGCTGCGTTCCGAAAATTCTCTACCATTCAGTACTGAAAATCTAGTATACATTACATTGACTGTAGATTTTCAGTACAAGTGGTGTATAGCGGAACGCAGGCCAAGAGTTGTTATATACACTTACGTTCTTTACATTGTTTACTATATACAACTTACCTGAAATAGGGGAGCGGTTGCTTTAGATGGTCGAATAGAACCTGGTGACATGATTCTTCAAGTTAATGACATTAATTTTGAAAATATGTCCAATGACGAAGCGGTGAGAGTGTTACGCGAGGTAGTGCAAAAACCAGGGTAAGACTATTCATTGATATAAATTTGTAGGAAATATAAGACATCTTTACTATTAGAGTAAAGTTTGTCATATGCATGGGTAGCTCATATAGCTGCTTCAAAGATTTTCTACCTTGTCCACCAAGTCCACCACAGTGTTAACTTAACTTTGACTTTGAATAGTTTTATTTCCTTGTTTAGACCAATAAAACTTGTTGTTGCAAAATGTTGGGACCCAAATCCAAAAGGTTACTTTACGATACCTCGTACAGAGCCGGTACGTCCTATAGATCCTGGTGCATGGGTAGCGCACACAGCCGCTATACGAGGCGAAGGTTTCCCACCTCGTCCACCAAGTGCCACAACATTAACTTCAACTTCGAGCAGTCTTGCGAGCACATTGCCAGATACTGAACGTAAGTTACAATGCAATGTAAGAAACATAATAAATAATAGTACTAGATAAAATTGAATTAATTAAAAGTAAATTTACAACATTAAATGTTTTGTGACTGATTATCGAATCAAATAAAAATTTAATCAATTTTTTGGATTAAAGTCCATATCAAATAAAATGAGATACTTTATGTGCACCCACCCACCCCCCCCCTCTCTCTCTCTCTGTAAAAGTTTTCCAAAATGCTCTCTTCTTTTAACGCTGACTCTGAAAATATAAATCCAAATAAGTGAGGTTTAAAGGCTAATAATTAGATATTTTTTATACCAAAATAGTTTGAAATATTTTGTATGTTCCAGGACCCTTAGAAGAGCTTCATTTGACTATTCATACAGACATGCCGACAATAGTACGAGCGATGGCTCGATCTGACTCTGGTTTAGAGATACGCGACCGAATGTGGCTCAAAATTACTATTCCAAATGCATTTATTGGCGCGGATGTTGTAGACTGGTTGAATACGCATGTGGAAGGATTTCTCGACCGTCGCGATGCCAGAAAATATGCATCACTCATGCTGAAAGCTGGCTATATTCGACATACAGTGAATAAAATAACATTTTCCGAGCAATGTTATTACATATTTGGTGATCTGTGTTCAGCCATGAGTAATATGAAGTTAGATAACGATACAGTTAGCCCGTTGCCGCCACCAAGCGCTTGGGATATGCCTTATTCAGGAACATACGCGCCACATTCGGCGACAGGTTACAGTCCCATGCCGTTTAATTTTACAAATGAGCCCACCGTATACGGCTACCATCGAGAAGAAAGTATACACAGTGGTTCGGGTAAAGTTTAATGATTATTTCTTATTTAAGTAAAGCGATTCTCTTTTGGCGCGTATAAATTTATTTTACGCGTGTATATTGACATTAACAGGTGGTAGCAGTGCGGGTAGCGAACGCATTTGCAAGGAACCTATTCACGATTTAAAATCATGTTCTTCGGCATCCGAATCAGAACTGCATAATCCATCGGTTCCATCGATGCCAAGTAAAAATTCCGGCAATGGTAACGGATCGAACGGAAAAAGATCTAACGGAAGCCGTAGTCGTTCCAGTGGTTCCGAACAATCTATTCAAACGGGAACAGGATCAGGAAATCAGCAAAATCAGCAAGATTTATCTGGTAGTAGACAGTCATTTCGTATTGCGATGGGAAATCCTTGTGAATTCTTTGTCGATGTTATGTAGATGTTGTAAATAGAGGAAGAGAACTGGATATACGTATAATGCAGAATATAAAGCTGAACACATTGTGGATGAATACTTTGAATAGTATTCTGTGCTTGCAAAGTAAAGATTAACGCTGACAAATATCTGGAATCTTCCTTTTTTTTCTTTGATTTAGCTCGAGTTTTTCGAAACTTCTGTCTCTATCTTCATACTCTGAGATAAACTTTGTAATTATTATGCACTCCAATATTAATGCATGGTTGCTACCACTTTTCTAATGTTCAAAGTATTTATTCACTCTCTTATTCCATTTAATGTATATATATTTGAAAAGATGAAAAGATTCTCAACATTTTTTAATTCATTTATATAAATTTTTTTATATGTCATAGTTTGCATTTCATTCCATTTGCATTTTGCATAACAATATTTTACAAAAATCTATTTTATAACTAAATACAATAAGTAAATATTTATAAAATTGTGTTGAGATATTTTGCTTATAACAAAACAATATATACATGCTAATACTATTTGAAAGACTTACGTTACAACGTGAAATTTAATTCGGATAAATGACTAAGACGGCTTTTCATTCTATAATAAAAATGATTTGCACAATATGCATCTGTTACTCGTTTGTTCCTTTGCGTGACGTCTTGTATGTAAAATGTTTCCCTCTTCATTTTTTCTCTCTTTGATGTTAATAAACAAATATTTCGAATAATACGTATAATTTAAGAATACAAGCAATTTTTTAATGCGTTACACAATGCAAATTTTTAATACGTTATGAAATGTTAAGAAAAATTTTTGGTAAATAATATTATGATGTTGATTACATATTAGTAAGAATAAACTTGTACTCTTGAAAAAAACAGGATAAGAGTACGTGTATGTCAAAATAAACCGTCCAAAATAATTGCAAGATATTGTTGTCTTTCTGCATGACGTATGTCTTGTATTTTAAAACTTTCGATAATCCATTTCTTGTATTCTATAACTTTACAAAGAGACACGTAATTAGTGTAATAAGTGCAAACTTTTTTACCATATGTTTTGTTATCGTATACTTACAATACATGCACGCTTCATTGCAAGTGTAATAATATGGTAATCGTTACTTTATAGCAGCACGATAGCACAAGGCATAAAGCACAAAAATGAACATGTAAATAACACAGTTTACCTCGAAATATAGCTGGAAATATATTGTTAGGGTTTATAAGATCCTCTGCACATGCATGTAATTTGTATGTTATATTTGTATGATGGAAAAATATGTATATCTAATAATGTCATTTAATTAATTACGTTTTAGGATTGTCTACGACAATGGGACAGCTATTTCTTTAAAGTCGTGAAGATATTTTTAAATATCTAGTAATTCAGTTATTTCTATTATTGTTTACAAGTTCTCAGTATATGTAGAAACCCTGTAGAAACGTTTGTCCAAAAAAATATTTGCGTGAAATAATTATTTCACCTCGTTCGTAATTTTCGATTCGTTATAAATATCATTTTGACGCGCGTGACAGACTTTTATGTTACATAAAGCTATGATATTACCTATATCGAAAAATAATCTTTTTACAATTATGTTACAATTATGTTATATGCGAATTGTATTGAAATTCAATGAAATGTACATATATTCAAATTATGCTTATATTAAATGTGCCATCTTATCAGTGTTACAAAAGTATAGAATGCTGCGAGATTTATAATTTATATAGATAGCTTGTGCAAGTTTACAGTCTTTTTTAAATTATATTTATCGTCTCACGCACATATTTCCTAATTTAATAATACACAATTTTCGTATATATTTCATTTAAGTTTTTAAGTGTGTTTTATGTAATGTGTTCCAAGTGCGTTTTTTTTTATTTATGCCATTATATCAACTTTATTTATCGCATTTTATTACGAAAAGAAAATTTGTTCTACATTCACCTCGATACTACAATTACCAGAGTTGCCTTTAGTTTACATTACTATTGTCGTGCATGAAGCTAAACTTTGAACCTATGGGATGAGCTATTCTTTTTTTTCTTTTTTAGTATATCGATAATAATAAGATATATCTATAATTTTATTGTGTACACACTATACGATTAATCGTGTAAGAGAACGATAGGTACTGTGCGTTCAATGTTTTATTGTACGAAACGATCAAATATAGCTTCACATATATTTATATTAATGATTTGCACATATTCGAATATATTCAAAATCTATAAAGTATTTGTTATAATGTAGAAATAAATAAGTATATCAATGGAAAGATTATTTTTTTATCCTTTGTTACGTCAAGTTTTTCATATTTTATTGTTTTGTTACTCGTCGTGAAGCTATATTTGCAATGTAAACGTTATGCAATTTTTCTAACTGATATACAAAATATAATATTTGCGTAAATAAACCATTGTATCGACTAAAAATAATTTTATATGCAAAGAATATAATACACACATAATTTGATAAAATTGATTATATCCCTAATTTTAAATAAGCAAATGTATTTTTTTGTTCATCTTATTGTAAACGTCTTGCGAAAAATTGCATACGAGACGTTCGACTTTATTGTGTATTATATATTATATAATATAAATCTCATGTCTTAGTTTATGTTGCAGCCAGATAGTGCAATAGATTTTAAACAAGTTGTTTTTCTACAATTATATTTTATTGTGTTTCTAAAAAGCATTTGTGCCAATTATCGCAACATATTAATTGCAACATAGTCTCATAGATGAATAATCCGCTTAAAATTTTAAATTAATGCTTATGTATCGTGCGTCAAAATCTTTCAATTTGATGAAGTTTCCTTTTTTTTCCATTCGTATCGCCTTGTTATTCTGAAGAGTAGGAAACTTGTATTTTCGAATATTATATACTGCACCACATCCGAGATACATAATCGAGTCATTTTTATGCCTTGTGCTGCGCTGACAAATGATGCAGGGCGACGTATGCACGAGGAGAGTCATACACAAACTAGTGATTTGGACAACAATAGCAGAGACGATATCTGTGAGTCTATCTTTATTTTATTCACGACATTATATTATCACGACACATACATTATGTTCACTATATATTTTTCAAGTATAAACTATATTATATTTTTTTAAACTCAAAATTTATATCAGTGAAATTGATCGCTGGATATATCTATATCAGTTAAAGCAATTCTAGATCTTTCATACACTTATATGTATTTAATTAGAAATAATAATTTGAAACAATTGAAATTGGTTATAAATAGTAGATGACTATTTCATTGTATATCATAAAACATAGTCTCAGTTTGGAATCCCCTTTGCACTTGACAAATCTAATAGCGAATTCGGTTGCTTGCACTAGTGCGCACTGACAAGGGAACCTCGCGAACCCATAAATTCTAATTTTAATGAAACTTGGCATAAATGTAGAGGGGGTGAATACATGAATTTAGAAATTTTTAGTTGGTGCCCAAAAACGGTTTGAAGGGGTAAAACCACTCTTCAAAGTTGAGACATTTTTGTGGTTTTTCGATATATCTCATAAACTAAACAAAATATTAAAAAATGTTTCATACAAAAGTTTTACAGCATAAATACCTCCATTTAACTACGCTATTCATTTTTCGAAAAAGAAAATTTTTTTATAAAAAAATTTTTTTTAATAAATAGGATAGTTATATAAAGGTATTTATACTGTAAAACTTTCGTATGAAACATTTTTTTATATTTTGTTTAATTTACGAGAATATCGAAAAACCGCAAAAATCGTCTCAACTTTGAAGGGTGGTTTCACCCCTTCAAACCGATTTTGGGCACCAATTAAAAATTTCGAAATTCATGTATTCACCCCCTCTACATTTATAACAAGTTTCATTAAAATCTGAATTTTCGAGTTCGCGAGGTTCCCTTGTGAGTGTATATTAAGGCTTGTTTATAGTCAATTTTTATATTTAAGAATCATCTTAAATTCTTCTTAACCAGTAAAATGATCTGTACAACATCCATAGAATTATTTTTTTGGTTAAATAGTTTTTGAACATGTATTCTTAAATATAAGAATACTGATGTAAAGTATATAAACAAGCCTTAGTGCGCACTAGTGCAAGCAACCGAATTCGCTATAACTTGCAACTATGTACGCGCACGCGCGTATTATGTGTATATGTACATATGTAATGTGTCTGCTGTGTCTGTGTGTGCGTGTGTATGTGTCATGTATATGCAGGGTTACTTTTTAAAAGTAACTCGTTATCGATTAAAAAAAGTAACTCGTTACCGTTGTCATTACATACATACTTAAAAAAAGTAATAATTCGCTATCTTCTTCATTACTTTTTTTTAATACTGAAACAAAATCAAGTTGACAAAATTTACTTTTCTAATGTTTTTTGTTAAAATAATAATAAAAACATTTTTTAAATTTTGTATTCTAAGTCCGCAAAACTGCCAAAAATTTAAAGAAAAATATTAAAAAATTCTTAAAATGCAAATCAAGAAATTTTGGTTTTTATTAAATTTATTAATATATACAGTATTTATACTTTATGCATTTTTAATTTTAAAAATTTTAACGAAATTTCAACATGATAATTTTTAATTTAAAATTTTTTAACGCGACAATAATATGATTGAGAGAGAGCCCAGATAGCCAAATGTCTTGATGTTGCAGTTATATTGCCAACAATTGTTGCAGCAACAAATTTAGACAAACTCGGAACAAGGTGAGACAGCATTATGTCTGTTAGGTTGAACTCATAAATTCTATTTTTAACATGGCATTTTTTGGCAATTTCAAATTGATAGCAACGTGTCGGTATCAATTTGTTATTGCCATGTTGCTATTATGTCGCAAACAATATAATGTATCATTATTGCTGACTGTTTCCTTTTTTAAATGTCCTCAACTGAGTGCATGTATAAGTAATCATGTTGCTGAATTCGTTATGCGTTTTATTTCGATGTCAACAAATGTATAGCAAATCTATAACAACACTTGCAATGCATTAATTTGCTCAAAATGCACATCACGCTTGGTTATCTAGAAGGTTTATGACATTTTGAACTATATTTAAAATGGTTTAAACATAAATTAAAAATATTATCAATACTAAGACTGAAAATTGAACACACATATTACACACAATAAAATTATCACAAATAGATTCAAAATATAAAAAATAACGATAAAAGTAACTGTTAAATTCGTTACTGGTACTGAAAAATTGTAACCATAGGTTTGTTTTTTATTCCTGCACTGCTGCACTGGTGCAATAAAAGTTAGATAGTTAGAATAAGACAAATATATTTTTTCTCATTCAAACTTGTTGCACTAGTGCAGCAGTGCAGAAATAAAAAACAAACCTCATGTTACCGTTACAATTAATAAAAAAAATTATGGTAAAGATGTACTCTTGACCCTGTATATACACACACACGCGCGCGCGCACACACGTCTTGTACATAATTGAAACTTTATAGGCATACAATCATATACTGTGTTTTAATGATTTTTTTCGTTTACGGAACAATATAAAGTGATTTTTTCCCTTTGCAGATGAAGAAGACATTTTGGAGTATCAATTTCTGCACAAGTGAAGTAAAGATATTTGTTAAAGTATACGTACTGATGATAACGTGACCAATCGGACGAGTGGTCAAGATATATTTCCATTGGCTTTTCGTTAGGTGAATGGAAGTAGCACACGTGAAACATATATTTATATATTTAATAGGCCAATTTTGATAAAATATCATAGAAAGTAAAGAATATTAAAACTCGTAATTATAATATACATGTGTGTGTATGTATATATATATATATATATATATATATATATATATATATATATATTATGGATATACATAATAAAATTGTGGCCAAAATGGCCATTGTAGTAATTAAATTTGTTCGATAATATTGTTATACCCACATAATTCTCCGACTACTCAAATTAATTATAATTTATTTAAAAAAAACAAAAAAGTAGGGAAAGGCAGAAGAAAAAATATAATTAAAGATAATGAAAAAGTTGATAAAAAATTTATATATTAATTTTGAAAAAGAATTTTACACGATATATTGAAACAGAGATAAGTAAATGATGCAAATTGTATATTTAAGAGAAAAAGTACAATTCATACGTTATATCTTATCGTAATTGAAATAGCGTGTCAGAGTTCTTTTTTTTCTCTTAAGTTTAAATTCTTGCAGATTGATATCAAAATATCACACACAATAACGTTTGAGAATAAAATCGTAAAAATAGTATCATGCTTATAATTGATGAAAATATTTTCTATCTATGTAAAATGATATATATGTGCGTGAAGATGTGATAAAAAAATCAATCGGTATAATCCCCCCCCCACACACACACACGGTATTTTATAAAAATATAGCAAGCTTTATTGATTTTAAACAAAGTACAATTTCGAGATTGGTTGTAAAATTAGTTTAAAAGATTAGGATTTATAAGTAAAGATTTATACGTAAAACCACTACAACAATTTCTATGATTATGACTGCTTATATTTATTGACATTTTTTAATTCGACGTTCTGTAAAAAAAAACATGCACATTGCAAATTCACATTTGGCCCCTCTTCTTTCCTTCTCGATAATAAATGTTTTAAATGTGCAGAAGCGTTCATCCAAAACAAACCCTATATTCATAGGACAAATATTTTTAAAAATCTATGTCTTTCTCCTTGTTATTTTTTAAAGAAATATTAGGTACACTTCAGCATAAATTGCATTCAATAACAAGTAAGTTATTCTAATCGGGATAAATTGTATCGCAATATGTATACAATTATATATCGTGCATGTTCACATTTTACCACACTGAGCATTTGCTCACAGGATTCATGGGGGAACCAGGAGGACAATTAAATACCTCAGCAAAGTCTTTTGAATTGGAAAGCGTGCCGATCACTCGAAATCTACCGGGTGAATGTAGAGCTGTTTTCAGTTTATTTCTCGTCGCTTCAGGACGCATTGAACCACACCACACTTGAGCAAAGTTCAGGAAAAATAATTGTTTGGCTGTTGCACTCATTCCGGGTAAGGTCTCGTCTTCCCTTTCGTTCGAACGTAACCATCTCTCATATGCCTGCAAAAAAGGCGTAAGAAAAAGAAGTGAGCTTATCAATTAGTAAAAGTAAGATTTTTGAAAGCTTGCATGGAATTACTCGAAATGCCTGTTTAATGCCACCATTATCAGCAATATTTTCCCCTTGCGTATTAACACCGTCAATCTGCATTCCAACTTCCATGACAGTATAACGTGCGTATTGATCTGCAAAAAAAAGAAGAACCCGATTATGAGAACGAAAGTTAGTAATCCTGCTGATTAGGGGATCGATAATGTCTATCGCGCATTTTTTACATCTGTCGTGATTGACCAAAGAAAGAACCCAGCAAACACAGAACATTGCAACAATTTTGTAATATTGCTGTAATGTTGCTACAATGTTATAACTTATAACATTGACGCAATGTTGCTGCTACGTTCTGTGTTTGCTGGGAATCTTTCCATACCAATGAGACATTGTGCCCGCCGGTGAAAACCATCGATCGCTTCATCTTTCCACCACCTGTGGAGATTTCCATCTTTGTCAAACAATCTGCCCTTATCATCAAATCCATGGGTAATTTCGTGTCCGATCACGACACCAATCCCACCATAATTTAAACTACGTGGAAAAAATCTGTGATAAAAAGGAGGCTGTAATATGCCCGCTGGAAACACTGAAAGATAGAATGAGAGTTTTAGACAACAGGTTTAGGAGAACAATTTAAAGCGTTTAAAGCGCAAAATTGCATGAGGATAAGGAAATTAACAGACGAGTCGCTTTCTCTTATAGTTAAATGACAGTCAAACTTACTTATCTGATTTTTGTTGCGACTATAGTAAGCGTTAACGACTGCTGGAGCAGTGTTCCACAAAGTTTTATTGACAGCGTTACCAAGACGAGCTTGTTCGACTTTGGTTAAATGTTGCAAAATATTTAAAGTGTTCTCAAAATATTTGTCTGGTTGAATCACAACCTACATATATAAAAATAATAAAAAATAATATTAATTATATTAATGAGCATCTTTCTGTTAATATAATGACATTCTGTTACATAACGTGTGTCCGTTTTAATGGATTCTTTATATAAGGTAAAGGTACTTACATCTTTGTAACGCTCGTTCAATAGATGTGACTGTAGGATAAAATCTGGATAACCGATTCTCAATGACATGGCATTTACTTTTTCAGACGCCAAGCGCTTCGTTTCGTCATCGATCCAATTGGTTTTATCTAGCAACTCTCTGAAGGATCGCTGTATCTCTCGAGTCATCGATAATGTCTATCGAGAAACATAATTAACTTGTTTTTTGGTAATATTTTGATTTTTTTTCGAAAACCTTTTCACTTCTGTTTTTCTTTTACGCATTATAAAAAATAAATAACTTTTGAGAAAATTTGTTCACTTACATCGTTTTTACTGTTTTCGTCGAAATACTTTCTGACAAACATTGAACCAACGGCCATATCCATATTAGAATTGACTTGGGTTACGCAGTTTTTCCATCTTGATGGCGCTTGTTCTCTACCGAATAGAATGTAGTAAAATTTTTGTTTTACCTCTTGAAAACGGTCGTCCAAGTTGTTGACTCTGTGTCGTACAAATCTCCATAAAAGATAATTTGCCACTGTTCTGCGAAAATAACACACTGCTTTATATATCTATAAACTTTATGTATCTACGTTAAAAGTGCACAAAATGTAGAAATGAAAAAAATAATAATAAAATAAAATTGCAATATATAGTGTGTAGAGTACCTAGGTGGTGTTTTTGAAAGTAAAACGACCAAATCTTGTATGTATTGCAATGCAAAGACGACAATTGGTTCAGAAAAATGTATCGGTCGAGCCAAAACGATCGACAAATAACGACGCCAATCAATTTGCGGCACGAGTGCTCTCAGTTCACCTATACTCATTCGTTGATAAAGCTCGGAAATATTTCGTCTTTCGTCTGGTGACGATGTAATCTGTGAAATAAAATTCACGAGAGATAAATAATCGTATCGTGGTAGAAGTGGAGAAGAAATACGTACAGACGCGAGTTGCCTTTCAAATTCAATCAGCTCTTCGGCATCAACAGTCGCATTATCTAAGGATGCACCGAGTAAGATTGCGATTCTCACCAAGTAATCCTTGTAGGCCTCGAGGTAAATCGCATTAGACGGCTGAAGGAAATAATCTCTCGTGGGCAGCCCGAGTGACGTTTGATCAAACTACGAACAAAATCAAATTTGAACGTTCGTTTCTTTGCTAAATAGCGAACGAAAATACGAAATGAGGCGAGGTATTGCACGACGATACGACGAGTCATTTTGTTACCTGTATCACGTATTTGTTGCTATTTTTAATATCTGGACCCACCCATTCTGAGATTAATATGTCATTATTGTACAGTCGAAGTTGCGCGGTCAAGAGAAGCCAATCGAATTTGTCTGGATTCCAATCTGGCCTTAAAATCGGCCAACCACCAAGTTGATCCAAAAGCTGGATGAGCGGTCGTTCCATACGTTGCTTCAAGATCTCTAGCCACATCCATACTGGTCGTTAAAAACCTCTCACAAATATTGATGTGGCCTAGTTACTTTATGAATTACGATACTTCCGTACGATACTTCTACTTACCGTAATTCATACAGCTCTGAAACAAATGTTTCGCCTTTATTGTAGCATCATCGACATCTATCTGATTAGCGTCATGCGGTATTGGATCCTCTAGCAATTCCCTCAGTACAGAATCCAATGATTCCCTCAGCATCTCGAAAGTATCGTAACCGGCTTTGTCTTTTGGAATAGGATTGCGTTTCGCCCAATTACCACAAGCGTACTGATAAAAATCCTGACACGGATCCACGCCCTTGTCCATGTATTTCAGCATTATTCGAGCTACGTTCGATAAGCTCTCTTTTAATATTTTCGTTAAATTTAACATTTAACGTTAAATTTAACATTTTTTTGCTTCGATGTTTTCCAAAACAACTTTCCTATTTGTTTTATCCATCGACATAAAGCATGGACTGCGCATTCCCTGCAAAAAGCCCTTGAAGTGTCCAGCAGAAAGATAAAGAGAAGACGTGGTTTGGGTCAATTTCTCTGTTTAGCGCCCACTATGCTACTGCCCAGATAGCCAGTTGATATAATAAAGATATTAGCATCTTGCTACACATTTATGTCGTCCCTTGTGCTGTTGTTTGCTAGCATTCGATGTCGGAAATAAAATTCTTTGCACGTTTTAAACATTATGCTAGCATTACTTAAGATTAGTGTCGAATGCTAGCAAATAACAGCACAAGGGACGACGTAAATGCGTAGCAAGATGCTAACATCTTTATTAGCAACATGAGAACAATTTGTGCTCATGCATTTGTGGCTATCTGAGTGGTTAGATAGAGACAGCGCTTTACCAGTTGCTGTCTCTCTCTTTTGGTCGGACATGTTTTCTCTGCCATCGCGCAGTCCATATGCTTTATGTCGATGGTTTTATCCATCCGTCGCGTTAGTGAAAGAATTTCATATGATGAAAGAAAAAACTATCGCGTAGTTCGCGCGCGCGCGCGCGTGTGCGTGTGTGTGTGTGTGTTACCTCGAGCCTCTCTGATGCTCCTAACGTTTTCTTCACCTTTCCAGAATGTACGAAGATCAGGTATTTCGTCCCCAATCGTTGCACTGTCTCCTCCGTCGGTCACTGACAACCACGTTTCATTGATGGAAATAGAGTACGTGTCTTTCTCTCCTTCCTTCCTCCTCACAGATTCTTCCTTCGATCGTTTCTTGATACCTGTCCGCGAATCTGTTATTAAACAACACTTTTCTCTCTTTCTGAATGTATTGAAAAATTCATTATTCAGATTGACAATTCAAGTGAAATTTATTGTCAGATAATAAGACTCTAAATATCAGATCGATTATTAATCAAGTATTGATGTTTAATTAAAGTATTATATTAACTCAGAATAGTGATAATGATAGTTACACTTGGTTCCACCAATCTCATAAGTATCGTCAACCTCTTCTTCCGGATTGTAATTGCCTAAGAAATTATTTTCCTCGGTGTCCCGCGCGTTGCTTTCGATCGTATCGCCATTCTTCACCTATGCAAAATATTATGACAATCGAAGGAATCCAATAGAATCAAATCGCTTACACACACGCACGTATGCGCATACATATCTTTGATCTTTCGTTATCACAATTATCCTCTCGTATACTAAAACGACAAAGAAGGAGGACATTTAGTTTCATTTATCTCTATTACTATGGTATACCGCCTTCTTCCTTCCTTTTCATCAAATTGGAAATTGCGCATCGCGCTTATTTGACGATACATCTATTTGATAAACGAGTCTCCAGAGATTGTAAATGCTTAAAGGTTGATAATGTTACCGATGAATTTATTTTCTCTAATCGATTTGTCATTTAGATTTTTAGAAAGAAATATATAAAGCAAAGAATATATTGAAAAGGAATGATTTTATAACTGTGTTGAAATATTACAACTATTAGAATTATGAATGAATGCTTTGAATCGTTTATTTCTGGCAGCTGTGACAATTACTATACTGAAAAATGACAAAAATATTTTCTCATGATCAGTAAAATCCACATGCATTAAGAGTGTATACCTTGATTTTGTCGGCGTATGACTTCATGTTGTCTGAAGCCAAGAAGGTTCTTCCCGCTATATTATTTTTCCTATCTGACTCTTCCTTCGAAAGAGAATCTGCCAATTTACCGTTAGCTAAACGAGCATGTGCACGAGACGAGGACATCGCTCGATCGTCCAATTCGAAACCATCCCTCGTGTGATTCTCCTGAAACGGATCGTGTTGTCTTCGGGATATTTCCTTGCCACTTGTGGCGTGCGTAGGATAATGATTGCAGTTTCGAGGACATAGGAATAGAATGGGAAGAGAAGAAAGAAAGAGAAGAAACGCAAAAATGAAAAAGAAAAAAGAAGATAGAAGGAATGCTTGAAGAGGAATAGAAGAGGCGGAAAGAGGATTATTCTTTATAATCAGAGAGCCAAATTTGGGATCGCCTTGAATTTTTTTGTAGATTAAGTACCCCGTCGATGTCTCTTTTGCGTCGGTGGGGCGATCGAAATGGAGGATGCGTGTCTAGAGGCACATAACTCGTTTTCATATCGGGAAGCAAAAGTCGGTCCTCTTCTTCGGTCTCTTCTACCATGCGTTCTACGTTGTTGCGATTGGTAGCTGATATAACGTAAACAATCAATTTTTAAAGATTGTTCTTCGAAGAATACGAGTACGGTAGTTCGACTTTAATTTCATTTTAATTTATCTCTACGGTGCGTCAAGAAAATATCAATACATTTGACTTGATAAGATGTATATATTTTTATGTCATGGTTTATGTCGATTGTTTTCGAAACAATAACGAGACTGATTGAGCTTTCTAACTTGGTAATTTGCATCTACCGATGTAAACGGGATGTTATTTATTATTCTGTGCGAATATATCGGAAGTTTGATTTTATTATTGAAATAAAAGGGTTATATAATTAGAAATTGTTACATCTGTCATGTCTTGTATAATAAAAATTCTATCGTAATAATAGAAACTTTCAATTGATGTTCCTTCAGCCAATATGCACACTCGCAGTGAAACTTACGCCAAAAGATGTCATCCTCGATTTTTTCTTTGCCATGTTTCCCCATCTCATAAACAGAACCTGCGCGTGAGTCGGAGACTCTGGTGGTTGTGGCTTGAAATCGCGACAAAGCGATAAATACTATGGTAATTGGCAGCAACACGGCAGGTATAAGGAGCATTAGTTTGACACGAAAACGCCGCGCTTCATTTCCGCCAGTACACCATCTGAGTTTTGCAAAAGATTCACTCGTTAAAAATGCAAGAACTTGTACTTGATATGTATGGAAAATGAACGTGTCACACACACTTGAGTCTACCAGTTTCCTTGTTGATAGCCAATCTGCACGATGGACATGGTCCATCACTGAAGAAATCATCATCGCTGAAACGATTCAAGTTACCGCTACTTTGCATTGTCTCTGAAAACAATTATACATGCTTCCGTTGACCAAAATAGTATATCACTATTTACTATGGAAGGAGAGAAAAGGGGGAAGAGAGAGAAAGATAATATAAATTCCGCACAAATACAATAAAATTTCTAAATGTAACAAAATAAAGAATCGATAATTCAATAAAACGCTTCAATTACTTTTCGTATAACTATATACTCTCAATTATACTTCTTAATTTAATAATAAAAAATTTTATTTTATTTATTATATATTTATATATAATATAGTTATTTCAAAACTAAGTTATTTATTTTCCTACCGATTAGATTGAATTTAGAGAAAATAAACAAGGTATGTTAAAAGGTATGGAAAAGAAAAAGGAAACACTATTGCGCTTCTTCTCATTTTTTAATTCCTATAAATTTTTATGGCAAACTTGGACTATTTATTATACAGTACATATGTATATAGTATAAAAGCAATTTACTAATAGTCATTTCTTACAATAGTACATCAGCTGTATACTCAACACTAGCCAATGTCATATGAAGATACTTTTGTAAATTTTTAGAGAAAATTCTCTCTTGAAAAAAACTAAATCGGTCTGTCAAATCTTTGCGATGTAGTTTGTATTCGATTTTTCCACTTACCCTCGCGAATTATACAATTGCTTATCCAGTAATCCTGATGAGAAATCCTAACTACAATGTATTATTAACGTAGCCACAAAAGATTATCAAAGAGTTAAATGCGCGAAAGTCCAAAGTCACGAATGGACCAGATTATTACGCGCCCGTCTTCGATCGAAGCACGAGTGTTAACTAGTCGAGTGCACGAGTGTTACGTACTATGAGAGCGAATCTGTCAAGCGGCATTTGTGCGGTAATAATTTACATATGTAAGGTCGCAACGACCGTGCAATGCCAATCGCGGGCGAGAGTAAAAACCAAGCTGGAGAGACACGGCTTTATACACGGCACGCACACGTCGAGAGACATTTTACGTGCTCCTTACTCGTCAATCGACCCTAATAACTTGCAGTTATCGTTCAATAACACGATATGACATATTTCACATTCTATGCGTAACCCTATCGTTATTGAGTCCATCTCGCACATATTGTATCATTCTCTGTTCTAATTTATAACTCTTGTGATATTTTCTGGCGAATTTTTTATTCATATGATACATAAAAATAACAGCCATATATACAAAACATAATACTATTATGCACAATGATATAAATTCGAGATGTACGTTACTTGCGTTCTATTAAAAATTTATATTAAAAATTGCAATATAAATTGGAATTGGAATTGAAATCGTCCTAGAGGCTATCGCCTGCACTTACTTTCATTATTCCCTGGTATACGGGAATAATCATCGTAGCTGGGCAAGATGTTCCAACGAAATCTATTGTAACCATTAATGCTCATCTTCCGTAGGATGGCCTTCATCGTTATTAAAGTCCATCAGAACTGCGTGACAGAACTGCGTGAGAGAACTGCAGATATATGTTAATATTTTGATGATGTATAAATAACATTCACCTAATTAATCATCTTAAACAATAATGTACGTCTATATAATAATTTCTATCATCTCAAAATCATATGTAAAATCAAAATTTGTATCGACAAGATCTAATTATATGTGTGCGCGTGTACATGTACGCGCGCGCGTGTGTGTGTGTGTGTGTGTACAAGTTCTAATTACATTCAATGTCACAAAATTAAATTTTTTCTTCTTTTATTTTTAAAACCATTTTTTTCTCTAAAATTATGTGCAAATAAAGCTTGACTTCAAAATTAATATTTATGGTTATCAATATGAGTAAGAATTGAGAAGTGTAATATGACATATTATTTGGAACAATCGAAAAGTGACAGGTACGACTTGAATTAGCATCTAAATAGAAATTTGAGCCCATCTCGCTTAGAACAGTTTTGAGATTTCCAGAATGAGCCAACCGTACTCGCTGCGCAACAGATTTATGTAAGTTGTACATGTGATGTATACATATATACGCGCACGCGTGCGCGCATACGTACGTACATACATACATACATACATATATATGTATATTCAAATTGAGGAAAGTTGTGCATGTCATATCTTTTAATTTAACTTGTAAAACAATGCGAGGTATACAGAAAATTAGTATTTAAATGTACAAAAAAGATCATAAAGTTTTAAATAGTTTTATTTAAACATTAAATTAATTAAACCTCGAAAATATTTAAATTTATATACATACTAGTATATTTCAAGTAGTGTTATTAATTATGCTGGTAACAAGAGTTATCTATAGTTTTGCCGGTTAAGTGCAAAATAAGATGGACCTATATACGATATCACTGAGCTGCCCAGACATTCCTCTCCAGAATATAAAACTGCATACTGAAAATGCACATACACACATACACATATATATATATACACATCAAATTAGTTAATATACCAAAATAGCAAGTAAAATAATGTATAAAAATTAAGCAACAGCTAAAAGCGAATAATTATTAAATGTTATAATATAATTTATTAAGCGTGACAAATAATCATTTCGTATTATTACCGAACATAAAATATCAAAGATATCATAGGAACGCATTTTCATTATTCCCTATAAATTACCTGGCCCATTGTAATCGCTCGTAAAGATACAAAAAGACGAATAAACAAGCGATCGGTGGACATTTTATACACTCTGCAAGTGATCAACGAATTTCTGTGTTGAAACCGAAAGTTACAATTCAGAATACCATTGCCCCATCTCAATTCGTGCGGCTCTTCATTGATCCAGTGGATGTCCCGTGTCATCAAAAAGTCAGTATATAACGCTGGGTGAGTTGTACCACCCACCTATGTCAAGATTAATAAGTTTACAATTAGAAAACACGTTAATTTATTTTCAACAAAATTGTAACTTTGTATTGGGCATACCACTACAACAGTATTTGACTCTTGATCCTTACTAAATACGTAATAAGGCTTGAAACAACCAGCAATTTTACATCTTTGTCCTATTGTCCGTTTGTGAATACCATTATGTCTACCTATTGGTAATCCACTATCCAAATCTACATAGTCACCAGGTTTATCCGCTATATACTGTATATATCGTTACATCATTGCTATCGTCATTCAGATTTATCTTATCTTTGATTGAAAGCAATCAGCATTAAATAAGGAGAAATCCATCTTTTACCTCCGAAATAAAATGCTGAAATTGACGTTTTCCTATAAAGCAAATACCCATGCTTTCCTTTTTCCATGCTATTTGACACAATCCTGCTTCTATGGCCATCATCTTTACATGACTTTTCAAATATGTTCCAAGAGGAAACATGCAACGTCTCAAGGTTTTTTGCGGTACTTGACTCAAGAAAAACGTTTGATCTTTATTGATATCTTGTGCTTGCAGCAAACACACATCTATAGAATAATAGTCATGCTGTCATTGCGTTAAAAAATATTTCATTGATAGTTTAATTATACTTAAAATAGAATACTTACTAGCTTTTGCTTTATAATTTTCTAGGTAAGATCCAAAGCTAGTCCTAGCGTAATGACCTGTAGCAATTGCATCTGCTTGAAATTTATTACGTGCGATATGAAAAAACTTATCAAACTTGATGTTTTTGTTGCACAAAATATCTGGATTTGGAGTATATCCATTCTGATACTTTTCCACTATGTCACTGAAAAAAATAAAAGATTAATGAATAAAACTGGGACATCCCATTCTAAAAGTTGTGCGAGTCTAATACCTAAGACTTCAAATACCTAAAGACTTCATTCCAATATTCCTTGACAAAATCGACCTGTATCAAAGGGATTTCGAGTTTTTTGCAGATCCATTGAGCATCATTGTAATCTTTCTCAACCACACACTTTCCTGTTTCATCTCTAATGTCCCAGTTTTTCATAAATATTCCAGTGACATTGAATCCTTAAAAAAAGATGAATACTTGATAAATATATCGATGAAAGAAGTAAAATGTTTCTTTATTCTTACCTTTAATTTTAAGTAGGAAAGCTGTCACGGCGCTATCAACACCACCAGAAATCCCCACAACAACATTTTTGATCATCTTCAAAGAATCGTTTTGAGTATACTTGAGTATTTTCTGTTATTTTTTATAACATGTGTTAACAACTCTAAAGGCCGGTTGTTCTGACTTCTTGATAAACTTATCTACCAGGTAAGCATGTGTCTATTTTCATTTCTTTTCTTAAATAAATAAAAACAAATATATATTTATCTGATAGGTAAGTTTACCAAGAAGTTGGAACAACTGGCCCTAAATGAAACAGATGACAAAGATATGTCTAATACAGTCAAATATTAACATCATGGTCATGGTAATCTTTGGCCTGTTCTTTTTCCTGCACTGCTGCACTGGTGCAACAAGTTAGAATGAGAAAAAATATATTTGTCTCACTTTAATTTGTTGCAGTATTTCTAAAGAAAGTGAAAATATGAAAAATGAGCAGCATTGTCTCCACTGATTGGTGTATACTTTTAGGGTTAAGGATATACAGATACACCAATCACTGTTGCTCACTTTTCACATTTTTACTCCTTCAAAATACAGAATCGACCCCCAGTGCTCCAGTGCAGTTAAAAAGCACAGGTTTCTTATATCAAAAGTAGTTGCAGAGAGACAGACAGACAGACAGACAGACAGACAGACAGACAGAGAGAGAGAGAGAGAGAGAGAGAGAGAGAGATATTATGTATGTACAATTGAGATCGTGATGCAAATAAAAGGTTCAGCATCTCTTGACAATGTTTGATTAAAATTATAAAACGTTTTACACGTCTCTCACATTTTTACATATTACGATAAAACTGATAAATTTTAAAACTTCCTATGTTACTTTTAGTCTATAGGTCTGTTTGTCGCTGCACTGTTATCTGATGCAATAAGTCAGAAAAAATATATTTGTCTTCTTCTAGCTTATTGCACTAGTGCAATAGTGCAGCGACAAAGAACAGGCCTTTATGCAAACAATAATAACAATTTTTTAATTAAAGTGGCAAATTTGGCGACGACAAAAAATTAAAACGTGCGCGAAAAGTCGAGCCGCTTACCGTTAGTAGCATTAAAATAATGAACCCAAAACCAGAAACCAGACTGACGCGGACGTGTAGACTGATGTGTGCACATAGTCACGTGGTGAGATTCCGGACCATTATTCTGGACGACCCGGACACGCAGGGAAAACACGAGATAAAGGGTAAGGAAGGGGGAGGGAGACTAAATGAATCTCTCTCTCTCTCTCTCTCTCTCTCTCTCTCTCTCTCTCTCTCTCTCTCTCTCCTCTCTCTCTCTCTCTCTCTCTCTCTCTCTCTCTCTCTCTCTCTCTCTCTCTCTCTCTCTCTCTCTCTCTCTCTCTCTCTCTCTCTCTCTCTCTCTCCGGAATTCATCGTCCAACTTTTGTGTCGAGATCGCAATAAAATATCGCAACTTCGCGCTGTTCTTGAAAGACGATTCGTCAGCTCATAGGCCGGTATTCATAGTCAAATCTTATTTCAAGATCGTCTCAAGCAATGTCTTAAGATGCTAATACGGCTCTGTGATTGGTTGATGGCATCTTAAGACAGTACTTAAGATGATCTTAAATATAAGATCCGACTATGAATACCGGCCATAGGCCGGAATTCATAGTCGAATCTTATTCAAGTTCCAGCTTAAGCACGATCTTGAGACGTCAATGCTGTTATTTCATTGGTTAAGTAAGTCTCAAGTCGGCTCGAAGCTAGAGCTAGACTTAAGACAATGCTTGAGCTTAAGATCGGTCTATGAATCCCGTCCATAGTTTCAGTCGTTTTTCATGATTCGTATCTCAGGCGCGAATGTCATATGTGATTCGATGTTCGCGCCGAGCAAAGCCCGTCAGCCAATCGACGCTGTCTCGCGGTCAGCGACCAGTCAAGCTCATTGAGAGATGAACGTCAAACGATTGCGACGCGTAGTGCATCTCATATGGCGTGTTGTAGCGTTCGTGACGAAATCCGAAGAAAAGCCACGACGCTTTGTCCACGATAGCACAAATTGAAAATGTGTCAAGTCACCGGCTTTTTCAACAAACGACGCGATCCTGTCGCGGCAGCGGGCCATTTTGCGCAGTTTCCATGACCTAGATTATAATGGAGGGGGGTTCGCTCGTCTCTTGGAAGAGCTCGGCAAGCTGGGTGAGCCAACGGGTGGACTCAGCCAGCTCAGTGTGGGCCAGTGTGAGCCAGAGCTGTGCGAGTGTGAGATCGCGGTCACGGGGATAAGATGCTTGGCTCGCTTGCTCGCACTCGCACGGCTACCCACCGCGCCTGCCTCTCCCCTCTCCTCCCCCTCTTTCCCTTCCTGCATGTTTCTCGGCTCGGCTCGGCTCGGCAATGATGGCGCAGCTCAGGGCCGTGCGTATCGCCGGCGCTAACATCTCGATAATATTGCTTCAATCCTGCGCACTGCCATCCCCTCGGACGGCGGAGGGAATATGAGAAAATATCAGAATTTCGACATGAATGATCGAGAATGATTGCACACGCCAGCGTGAATAAACCAAGTGCTTTATTTGTAATTTTTATTTTCGACAAAAGACGCGTTGTTTGCACGATTTTTCGTGCAAATTTTTGTGCGAAAAAAATGACAAAGTGTCTTGTGGAAAATAATTCGCTAAAGAGAATGTGAGATGCCGAATGCGTTTTACAGGATGCGATAGATGGTGCAATGCTAATGATGAATGTCACTCGAGACTGTGATACATATGCACACACACACACACACACACACACACACACACACACACACACACACACACACACACACACACACACATATATATATATATATACTGTGTTTACATGCACACGCGCGCACGCACACACGCACGCACGTACACACACACACACACACACACACACACACACACACACAGTATATTCATATAAAAAAACTATGTTGCTAGACGTGCGCGAATCGAACAGCTAGATCATTTTCTATCACTGCTCCAATCGATTTCTTCGCTTTCATCGCGAGACTCGCTCGAGTAAACGCGCGCGCAAGATAGAAGGGCAGAGAGAGAAAGGGAGGGAGAGAGTGAAAGAGGAGGAGGAGGGGGGAGAGAGAGAGAGAGAGAGAGAGAGAGAGAGAGAGAGAGAGAAATCACGCTCTGCAACGCGATGTCGTTCGAGGCATTTGTCGATGACGAGCGTGTACGCGCACGCACGGAGTTTAGGCCGTTATTCCATACACGGTTATCGATAGTTGTCGGTTCGATAACTGTCGTTGCGCGTATTTTCACATATCAAAATACGTGCGCAACGACACTTATCGAACCGACAACTATCGGGAATCGTATACGGAATAGCAGCCCTTCTTGGTCTGGAAAGCCAAATAATTTCCAATTCGCTCAGATCCATAGGACCTGAAGGAGAAGATTCCATGGACTTGCTTGACGGACGACGGATCAGACGACGGATGGCGGCGTCGTCGTCGTGGGAGGCGCCAGCCGGTAGCGGCGGAGTAGCACCCAAGTGGTTGGTAACAGAGAGTCGGAGAGTAGAGACGCCGCTGGCCGCGCCAGTACGCTCCTGCGCAGTACCTTTTCCCCCTCCCACTATCGCCTTTCGTCCCGCTACGCGACCAGTCGGTTCCTTGTTTGCCATCACAAAATCCAATAGTTTGCCTTGTACCACGGAAGGAGTACGAGTGCGCGGTTCGGCAGCTTTACATACGCGTCTTTTAGAAAAGTGCGGTGAATCCAACGAGTCCGATGTAACGCGTGTCTCTCGCTTACACAAAAGATGTACGTTACTTTGCGTTTGTTTACCCACACTACGAGATTTCGCCGTTGCTGAGAAGTAATCTCGCGCGCGCGCGTATTCGTGGAAGCAAGAATATAGTGAATTCCTACGGGCAACCGGACCAACCGGCCCGTTAAGGCTTTGTCGATTTTTTGGTCGTGAAAAAACAACGAATCGAGCAAGAGAGCGAGAAAGCGAAAGAGGAAGATAGGTGTGGAACACGCAGCAATTGTGCGAAGGAGGATCCAAGTATATGAGGAGAAACAGTGAGAAAGTAAGAGAGCGGGAAGAGGGAGGGGGAGAGAGAGAGAGAGAGAGTGTGTGTGTGTGTGTGTGTGTGTGTGTGTGTGCGCGCGCGTGCGTGCGTGCGTGCGTGCGTGGTTGTGTGCGTGCGCGCGCGTGCGTGCGTGTGTGTGTGTGTTCTCTCTCTCTCTGCGCGCACGCGCGCGCGTGTGTGTACGTGCCGTGTGTGTGCGTGCGTGTGAAGGAGAGGATGGCAGGAGGGAGGTAGTGCGCGCGCGCATGGTGCTGTGAGTACGGTGCGTATGTGTATGTAACGGAGCGAGCGCGCGAACGCGAACGGAAGAGAAACAGAGAGATAGCAACGACGAGAGAGAAAGAGAAAGAAGGGAAAAAGCAGAGAAAGAGAAAAAAAAATTCTGTTTATAAGAGTTATATTTTGTCGAGAGGCTCAACCGTGAGGAAAGAAACGACTGGTGATACGTACCAAGGGTGTTACGAGTCAAAGGTACCTCCTTTGGCGGCGTCGGCGGCAGCGGCACGGCGGCAGCGACGGCGGCGACGGTGGTGGTGGTAGTGGTGGTGGTGGTTGTGGTTGTGGTGGTAGTAGTGACGGTGACGGTGATGGTGACGGCGTCGGTGGCGGTGGCGCTTCGCGGAGGAAGTGACCGCACGCGGCGCGGACGTACGTTACTTGTCGCCGAGTCTGCTCCGGGAATGCGTTATGTATTTGCGTAGAATATTGCGTAACGTACGAGGGGCCGGCTAGAGTGTTTGGAAACCTGCGGCGTCCTAGACACAGGTCGAAGCAATCGACAGGAGAATAGAGTACGGATTGAGTACTGTATCGGCATCAGATTCGCGCGTGCATACGCAGCAGGAATTCAACCCGGTTCTCAACGCGATTGAGTTTTGGGGAGTCAGTCGAGTCGGCGACGCCAGTGCACGACTCGCGACGACAACTAAGGGACGTATCTCGCGGCATTACCGTCACTGCTCACATCCTTCCATTTATACGAGATAGGGAGATAGGGACGCGGTTCGTGTTTTTTTCAGATGGAAATTTGTACGTACGGAGAAAGAGAATGTCTGAGAAGGAAACCGAGAGACGCCTGCCCGCTCATCCGCGATTGCAACATCCGGGATGTTTATCTGCGCGTTCCTCATCTTCGTCGCGTGTTCCATGAGTTTTTCTGCATACCGCGTGCGATACCGCGTTAAAAACTTGGTAACAGAACTCGATCGGGTCTATTTCCGCCCCCTCCCCTCTCTCTCTCTCTCTCTCTCTCTCTCTCTCTCTCTCTCTCTCTCTCTCTCTCTCTCTCTCTCTCTCTCTCTCTCTCTGTCTCTGTCTCTGTCTCTGTCTCTATCTCTATCTCTAGTGACTAGCACAAGTTTATAATTTATTTTTATAACGTGCTTGTGTCTCGAGACTTTCGTGTTGCTCCGAAACGTAATAAACTCACTCTAGTTTTATTAAAAAATGTTGCCGTTTATGTCGTAATAAAAACGTACTTTTGCATGTGTTTACCTGAACTTGAAGCGACTGTGAAATTGTTTGATGAAACCCAGGAATAATTTTTTTTTTATTTCAAGGAATGTCGAAATCTTTCATATAACCTAAGTCGACGTGTACTTTTCATACATTTTTTTTGTGTCTCTTGACATTCATGTAAAATGTTTTTCTAATCACAAGTTTATTTAAATTTCGAAAATGTATAAACTGTTAAAAGAATTCAAGTAGACTTTTACATGTATGATTAAATCATTTTTTCAGAAGTTTTCGATATATAAAATTATTAAATAATAAACATGAGATACACACACACACACACACAAACACGTGTGAATATGTATCTTTGTTATCTCTATTTCAAGTACATGCTTTCGCATTATTAATGTGTTATGTCCTAGTCAACATCTTTTAATCATATGAATGTATATTTACATAAATATAAGTATACTTAAATATTTGGTACTATCGATATTGAAATATCCAGACATTTTCCAGACTGTTCCAGAGATCTTCTGCCTCTTATTTACATTTATAATTCAAAATAAATATAATTTACCAGAGATATAAATGTAAATTAATCTTTTAAAAATAATTCAATATCAATTTTTATTGATAAAGATCCATTTCTTAAACAACATATTTTTAGTGTTATTTATACTATTATTTATATCATATTATTTGTGTTAATATACATGTTATTTTACAGCTTACCATTTTTATATTTATAAAAAGTCTAACCTTAAAAGATAAGACATTCACATTTTGCCATGTGCTAGCCAAATTCTTGTTACAAATAAACCATGCCTAGCATATCTTACACTTATATATGAAATGCATACAGTGCTTTCTAGTAACTAGTGATTTGTTAAATTACAAAGTGGAGAAAGACATAGAATAAATCTCTTGTGAAATTGTTTTTATTTCAGCATCTCCAATGTGATTTGCGATGAAACGTGTTCGTGGACTAGACGACATAGCATCACCATCAGCAAAGCACTCTGTGAGTGCTGCAAGTTTAGGAAGTGGAGGTGGTAGTTTGGATTATCATCCCAGCAGTGGAATAGGTGTTGTTGTACCTGGTCAAGCAGTTCGATCTGTTACTTCGAAAGAAATGCCAGGGAGTATACAGTTTGGTACTGCCCAAGCTCAACAACAATACACTGGAGCAATTGTTGTGCCAACTGCAGCACCATCTCCCATCAAGGTAAATGCGTCATGATAATAATATAAAAATACAAATGTGTGTATAATAAAAATACAGATATTTGGCATAATAATCGTAATACATTATAAATGTCATGTATACACAGCAGGCGAGTGGCTCTGCGGGAGGACTCGGTTCTACATGTAGCAGTAGTAATATAAGTACTAGTGGTAATTTGCATAGTGGAATAGGTGGTGGTAATAGTCATACGATGACTTCCCAACAACCTACATCAGGATCACAAAATCAAGTTCACACGCAACAGCAATCGACAATAAGGCATAAGGTTTGCATTATCTATTTTTTCGTACGCGCACAAACTAAACATGCCTATTAAGCACTTCTAAGCAATCATAACAAGCTTTTAAACATTAAATTACTGTCGTTGTAGGTGCATTCTGGTAATGTAACACCATTAGCTTCCACTCCACCTGGCTCTAATCTAGGAGGAGGAAGTGGATCTCAACAATTTCAGAGATTAAAAGTGGAAGATGCATTATCTTATTTGGATCAAGTAAAATATAAATTTAGCGATCAACCCCAGGTAAGAACAAGAAAGAATTAAATAAGAATAAATGTGTAAAAGATTCTATTTGTGTGTATATATTATTATACAAAATTAATTATATTAATTGTAATTTTGAGAAACATTGCGAAGTGGATGAATAAAGAAGATATGCCTAATATTTTTCATTGGATTAACACAAAGCTTTTTATTTATAGGTGTATAATGACTTTTTAGATATTATGAAAGAATTTAAATCTCAAAGTATAGATACTCCGGGCGTTATAACCCGAGTGAGTCACCTCTTCAAAGGACATCCTGAACTCATCGTCGGTTTCAATACATTTCTCCCACCAGGCTACAAAATAGAAGTACAAGCAAATGAGCAAGGATATGCTTTTCAAGTATCAGTCAGTATGCCCAGTCCGACGGCAACGCATACTGCTACATTGTCGCAGCACCATTGTACAGTGAATGTTGGTTCACCTCCTGTAGCTAGTCCACCCATGCAGCCTGCGAAAGCACCTCCTGTATTACAAATAATGCCAGGGTAAGCATTTTGCTAGAAAAATTTATGTATATCTCCATATCTCTATTATTAAATTAAATAAAAAATTAAATAAATTATGAAATTAGTGTGAAAACAAAAGATGCGATGCCTATATCGATTACATCGATTGTTCTTAGGTCAGGCAACATACATCACACTTTGGCAAACAGTATTACGACTAACAGCTTGACTGTTCACGCGCCTTCACCACCGCCAGTATCAGTGTATAATAATTCACATGTTAGCACTGCACAAGCTCAAGCTGTCAGTCAAGCTTTAAGTCAAGCGGATGGTGTATCAACTGGTGGGCAAACGCAACAAAGTCAACCGGTTGAATTTAATCATGCAATTAATTATGTCAATAAAATAAAGGTAAGATTAGCGAGAAAAGAATTATACAAGAAACATTAATACAAATTAAAACAATAAAGCTGATGAAATGTATATAAAATTGTTATTTTTAGAATCGGTTCCAAGGTCAACCAGACAAATACAAACGTTTCTTAGAAATATTGCATACCTATCAGAAAGAACAACGAAATTTAAAAGAATCTGGCCATATGGGAGGTACAAGTTCCAGTGCGACAGGTGGGACAGGTGGAAAACACTTGACGGAAGCGGAAGTTTATAGCCAAGTTGCGAAATTATTTGAAAATCAAGAAGATTTGCTTGCTGAGTTTGGACAATTTTTGCCAGATGCTACTAACCAACAAAGTTCGTTGGTGAGTTGACGCTTATTTACAGTAGTAGGACGAGACGATGGAATAGAATTTTACATTTTGCTGAAAATTACAATCTAAGAAACTGTTCTAAAGTAATATAATATTACATTTAGAACTTAAAGTGCGCACGCACAAATATCTGTAAAAATATATACATGGAAATATACACACTTTTTAATTTGATAACGGAACGTACATGAGAGAGGAAGAAAACACAAATAGAAAGATAATGTTCATAGAACGCGTATCTTTTCTCTATTATAAGTCTGTTGTAATATTATGTTTTCTCATTTGTAATTCTCATATTTTCTCAATCTTCATATTTGTACACAAGCAAAAAAGCTAATTTTTTTTTTCCTTTTTGCTCACATTTTTTAAATTACTGAGAAAACTATTTTTTATTGGATGAAAGAAAATAGCTTTGATTCTTATTAATCTGACATGTTTTAGACTAATAAGACGACATCGGTTAACGATCATACGACGATTGTCAAGAAACCAATTGGACACCTTAAAACACCTTATAATAATTCTGGTACTATATCGAGAGATCTTCGAGAAGCCAGCGGTACGACTGGATTGGAACGCGACAATCGAGATCATAGAGAACGAGAACGAGAACGAGAGCGGGATAGATCGAACATAAGAGATATCAGTAGTGGTCAGAAATGCGGGCATAGTACAGGACAGTTGAAAAGGAGTCCATCATTCTCAACTTCAGCAACTTCTGCGGGAAATTCTCATCATATACAACATGGACCACCACCATCGAAAAAACATAAAGTGGCTACAATGCGTGATATTTCCATTGCGGAAGCTGGTAAATACGGTACCCTAAACGACTATGCTTTCTTTGATAAGGTGAGCGACAAGTATTACCGGTCACAATTTCCATATCTTACTTAATTGCAAGCACGTTTTCTTGACAAGAATGTATGTGAGTGCGTGTATTTTTCCTTGTCTTAGGTTCGAAAGGCGCTCAGATCGCAAGACGTCTACGAAAACTTCCTTCGATGTTTAGTGCTTTTCAATCAGGAGATAATATCCAAGTCGGAGCTGATTCAGCTGGTAACACCATTTCTCGGCCGTTTCCCCGAGTTGTTACGTTGGTTCAAAGATTTTCTCGGTTACTTATCTGATTCGTCCAACACTACGGTGACAAATGCAGGAAATGCCATAGGAGTGGAAACTTTCCCAAACAGCATTGTACGCAGCCATCAAGAACGACCGCAAGGTGATTTGGCGATAGAAATTGATTATACAGCGTGCAAGCGATTGGGGGCGTCATATTGCGCATTGCCAAAATCGTACGTTCAGCCAAAATGTAGTGGTAGAACGCAATTGTGTAAGGAAGTCCTTAACGATACTTGGGTTTCGTTTCCAACTTGGTCAGAAGACAGCACATTTGTAACGTCGAGGTAATTGATCATTTTCATTTCGTTTCTAAAAGTACACCTTACACTAAAACATCCCGAATGTTCTCTCATAAAAAATAATTTATCATTATCATTAGTAATTATGAGATACATGTGTATGGTTGGTTTGCCCAGGAAAACACAATACGAAGAGTCCATATATCGATGCGAGGATGAACGTTTTGAATTGGACGTCGTTATAGAAACTAACGCATCAACAATTAGAGTGCTCGAGGGAGTTTATAAGAAAATCACCAGGATGACTCAAGAGGAGATACAGAAATTTAAGCTCGACGACTGTATGGGTGGTTGTTCCCCTACGATTCATCAACGTGCAATAAGAAGGATATACGGCGATAAGGCTCCTGATATCATAGAGGGTCTGAAAAGAAATCCTGCAGTAGCTGTGCCTGTTGTACTCCGCCGATTAAAGGCTAAGGAAGAGGAATGGCGGGAAGCGCAAAAGGGATTTAATAAAATCTGGAGAGAACAAAATGAAAAGTACTATTTGAAATCTTTGGATCATCAAGGAATTAATTTTAAACAGAATGATGTAAAAGCGTTGAGATCTAAGAGTCTGTTCAATGAAATCGAAACGTTGTACGACGAGGTTGGTACATGTGTTTCAATTTTAGACCTTTCCTCACTTGCCTGTTTTTTTTTTCCTTTTCTTTTCCTGTTTTATGAACTGTTTATTAACATATTGATGCATCTATCATACAGAGACACGAACAGGGTGACGACGGTAATGGCGATGGTCAAGGAAATAGCGGCCCACACCTTGTTTTACCTTATAAAGACAAATCTGTCTTGGATGATGCTGCTAATCTCTTGATCCATCACGTGAAACGGCAAACCGCTGTTCATAAAGAAGACAAACAACGGATAAAACTTTTATTGAAACATTTTATACCTGATCTTTTTTTCCATCCCCGACAAGAACTCAGCGATGACGAAAGAGATGAAGATGGTACTTTTTTTTCTTTATTTTATTATTAATTGTTATCTTGTAAAGATAAATGTATTTCCGAAATTACATTTTCCGGCTTTTGTTCCGCTACAGATGAGAAGGACGATATAAATGTGGCAACGTGTAACAATTCTCAATCCGCGACAACTACTTCGTCATTAAGTGGTTTACAAGCTAATAGAAGTAAGGCTTCTGCGTCACCAAATACATCTTCCGTTACCATCAAGAGTGAACCTGACGTCAAAGTACCCATACATGCTCTCTCGAGTGATCCCGAGGAAGCGTATACACTTTTCATGGGTAGTAATAATTGGTATCTCTTTCTGAGATTACATCATATACTTTGTGAGAGATTAACGAAAATGTATGACCGAAGCGATTGCTCTTGCCGAAGAGGAATCCAAGTATAAACAGCAACGCAAGGAAAGTACAGCGGTCGCTTTAAGATTAAAACCAAAAAGTAAGTAATTCATAACTTGCCACATAGATACAATTATATTGGCAATTGGTTATCGCGCATTGCGTTATTAATCCCATCACATTCATTAAATCATATATGATAGGTGAAATTGAAATTGAAGATTATTATCCTGCCTTTTTGGATATGGTTAAAAATGTTCTCGATGGAAATATGGAAAGCACGGCGTACGAAGACACGTTGCGAGAAATGTTTGGTATACATGCTTACATTGCCTTTACTCTTGACAAGGTCGTTAATTATGCCGTTAGGCAAGTAAGTAAATTTTCTTTCCCTTTTAAATGATATCACAGAAAAGAACGGACATACAAAATTATATATTCCTGACAGTTGCAGCACCTAGTCTCAGATTCCGTTTGTCAACAATGTATGGACCTATTCCAAAGGGAGCAACGGCAATCTAAAGAAAGTAGCGGAGCCGGTGGGTTATGTGCCACAGCGTACATAAGATTAAGTGCTGAATTGTCATATCAACGTAAAGCAGAAAAAGTAATGGCAGATGAAAACTGTTTCAAAATATACATAGTGAGTAACTTTTAAAAATATTTCAATTAGTTACTAAGATAATAGTAATTACTGTTATTGTTAATAAAATTGTAAATAAAATTACATCACATATCTAGACATACTTTTATAAAGAATTTATAAAGCCATTTATAAAGAATATACGAATGTTTCTAAAATATTTGACTAAATTTTATTTTCTTTTTACGCGAATTTGATAAAACAAATAATAGGGACAAGAAATGTATTAAAGTTTACAAATATCTTAACAGCACAGTGTGTATTATATATAATTATAATACATTATAGATTATAATAAGAAAATAAATCCTTAAAATTGATGAATGATAATAACGGTCTTCATTAAATAATCGTATATATTTAGATTAAATTTCACAAGGTTTTAAACTATTTTTTTATTTCAGTATAAAAAGGATTGTAAAATGACGATGGAGTTGTTAGACACAGAAGGCGACGAAACGGTGGATAATGGCTGTAGGGAAAGAGAAAGAGAAGCTGTTACAGTTTCTGAAAAATGGTCGACGTACGTTGAGAGATTTTCTACACCAGCTGATCAAACTAGCCCAAAAGACACTCCTGCCTTAACAGAGAATGAGCAGTCGACCAATCATCCTGTGAGTAGCGACCAGGCAGCAAGGGGGGGAAGGGGCAGAAAACGCAAGAACACTGACATTAGCAAGAAGGTATAGGATCCAAAAACCTTTTCATAATCATTGCCAACATATTCAACTTAACATTCATTCGCGTAATTGACATCTTGACATCTGTGATTAAAATGTACACTTGTACTTCGTCATTTTTATTTAGCATACAACGATGACTATCCTAAAGATTTCATGAAACTTTTATCTACATACCAGAAGTAGAATTTACTTGTGAATTAGTAAAATAAATTAAGACGTTTTTGTAGGAAGAGGGGGGAAGTAATTTTTGTGAAAAATTTCTTTAAAGTGCATCTGTGTGTGCGCGCGCGCGCGCACACACACACACACACACACACGCACGCACACACACCGTACTTGTATATATACACACTTAACAGATTCTATGAAATAATCGTGTTAATCTATGAGGCAGGATAATTAGATGCATATACTTTGCTGGATTATTTAGTGTATCGCGTACAATGTCGGTGTTATTCCCATCATCAAATGTCGATCATCAAATTTCTATATAATTGTCCAATTTTTTCCATACACATACGAAAAAAGTTCACATCCTTATTACATTTTATAATAATTGGAAATTTATAAGATAAAACTCACAAAACTTTCTTCAGTCATAATTATATCTGTATGATATTGCAAATTACATGAAATTTTCTTTTTTGAAAGGCGCGTCATTATAGCTCTTTTTATAAATGCAAATTCTTTTTAATTCAAATTTGAATTATTCACGACATGCAAAGAATATCGCGAGTACTATTAATATTAACATTTTTTATTAATACTATTAACGTATTATTAGATTTTTTATACATGTTTTCAATCAATGTTATATTATAAATAAAAATGATAGAGATACGAATTTATTGAAGAAATGAAAAAAACAAAGTTAAAAGATAATTTTTCTTTTAATTAAATATTGTAAATATTAAATTATATAAACAAGTTTTTAATTTTTGTTATTTTTTTTCTTTTAAATTTTATTTTTAGCTCGTGTTATATAATATCTTCTTTCTCGTGTGAAATCTAAAAAAATTAACTTATAACTTTGAAATTATACTATATTTATCTTTAATATTTAAAGTAAATTTTAGTTTTATATATTCTATATTTATGTAATGTTTAGAAATATGCTTTTTTTTTTAAATGAAGATGAAAAAGTATTTTGCGTAAATTCACAGTAATTCCGTCATTTAATTGTTTGTTACCATGTTTAAAAATAATCAACTTTCCTTTACTTTTAGTTGAAATCGGAATTTTTTCACATCTGTTATATAATAATGATGTTAATTGACTCGCTGGAATAAATATAGAAAATTTCATTTAAAATGCATTTACTTAATGATGAGTGTTGTGAAGAATCAATACAGTTGTGAGGTAACATAATGAGATGACCAATTGTAAAATAATAATGAAAATTGTATTAAATGTAAGGGAAAAACTGACATAAATTTTACAAAGTCATCCTAATAGTGCCATAATATATATAAATTAATAATTAAATGCACAATTTAGATGCCTTTTTTTTAGATTAAATGTGTTCCTTCTTCTAACATTCTAATATGCCATGAAAAAATTAAATGTATATATTTAATATTCATGACACACGCACGCGCATCTTATCACATTTATGTTTCCTTATTTCGTAAAAAGTTAGAACCATAGCTATACAAATACACATATTAAAATATTGATTGTCAGGAACGTTTTGTAATAAAATAAAATATTTCTACGTTAATATTAATGAAGATTTTAGTAAAAAGAATAATATTACTGTTTATCGTAAAATATTCTTTAATAATACATTGCATATGTTTTAATTTGGCAGAAAAGGTGAAATTTGCTTCAAATACTTAATTTTTCAAGTTATTAGGTAATTAATGTGTAATTTCGATAAAATGGTGATGGCTCGTATTACACTTATACTTCTTTAATATGAGGAAATAGATTTTGAATTAGTTTAAATAATAGAAATGAGTTTAATTTTTGTCAACACAATATATTCTAGTAAAAGACAGATTACGACAGTGTATAACGATTTTTATAAAATGAAAAAGTTATATAATAATTATAATATTTTTATTAATCTTAGTTAATATATTTAACAGTAAAAGACGGGGCGCTACCATATGGCGTCATTACTTCAATTTGAAACTATTTAAGAAGAAAATCTCTAAAGATTCTTGAGAAGAATCTTTAGAGACAACGAATATTATCTAGAGGTTTTTGAGGTCACTTATCACGAATCTGCTATCAGATTTTTAGAATACAAAGTGGCGGATCTAATAAATAAATAAAAGTAGTGTATTTTTATGCTTTTTAATTAATTATTTCAAAGCCTCGTTTTTGTCAGGGATTTTTTCTGAGTTATTGATTAACTTATCAAATTTTCAAAATTTAATGACGGATTTAATATGGCGGAGAAAAATGGCGAGCAAGGATATTTTTCAATCGCTTTTAAAACCTTATCCTTATGGGTTTTTAGGATTATTCGTTATGAATCTACCATTGGAATTTTAAAATTCAACATGGCGGATCCAATACGATAGATAAAAATAATAAATGATAAAACTACATCTTTCCATGTGTTATCATTCCAACAAAAAAATTGCTCTCAGTTAAAACCAGTTACGACGGGGACATAGTGATTCGACTTTTTCTTGTTTTTTATTTTTTTCATTTTGATTTTCCATTTTAAAGTAATTGCAAATTTGAATCATACGTGAAAAACAATTATAGATAAAGTTTTGAAATTACTAAAATCTATCATTTTTGTCTACCATAATGGATATGCTATTTTGTAGTTTGGAATTCTGATAATAGATTTGTAATCAGCGACTCTAAAAACTTTGTAACAAAAATGTCAAGGATTTTAATTAAAAAAGTTCCTTATCTTTTACTGGTTAAATGTATTACAGAATATACTATATATATATATAAATTACAACGAGCACAACATATTAATTGTGTGTGTATATATATATATATATATATATATATATATATATATATATATATATATATATGCACACACACACACACACACACACACACACACACACACACACACACACACACACACACACACACACACACAGGGTGTCCCAAAACATGTGAGTCAACGCTCGTAAAAAGATAGAAGGGATCAAGTTGAACATGAAAGTCCAATATTGTCTTGGGTTAGATCTTGGGTTAGGTCCACCAATAATCGAGGTATTAATTTTTCAAATTATGCGAGTGAGAACGCACCGAGGGAAGAGCTTAATCCGCTCGAGCCATAACACGGAAGAAAAAATCGTGAATGTATGATAAGCTTTTATTAATTTACTGTTTACAATTACGATAAAAATTAATTAGACTATTTGCAGATTCCATACATTAATATCTCGATTATTGGTCGACCTAACCCAAGACAATATTGGACTTTTATGTTCATCTCGATTCTTTCGATCTTTTTACGAGTGTTGACCCACATGTTTTGGGACACCTTGTGTATATGTGTGTATATATATATATATATATATATATATATATATATATATAATTAACATTTTGTGCTCGTTGCAATTTAATTCCTTTGCTCCTCTTCCCCCCCCCCCCCCACACACACACAAATCAAAGTTTGTTTTTTTTAGGTATATAACTATTATTTAGATATAAAATACATACATGTTATCTGAAAGAAAGGCATCTATTCAATAAGTAAGAATCTTTTGTATATATATTATATATGAGTAAAAAATATTAATTTATATCATAACATTTAACATTCAATTTTTTTAATTTCCGTGTTATTTTCTTCATATGTTACACCAGAACATAATATATTAATTTTAATGTAAAAATATTAAATTTTGAAGAATGTAAATATGTGACTTAATACAAAATTGTAAATACATTTGGATATGTATACAATTTAGAATAGCTAATAGTAAAATAGTTAATGATTAAATTTCATACTTAACTAATTTTTACTATTGTATTGAGAAATGTAATAGTAAGGCCTTTGAAAAAGAAACATAGACACACACGCACGTGCACACACATACATACTTCATTCATCGATTTATCTCGACACATTATTTCTACGCCATTATTAAACGTAATAGCCAATACGGCTACATGTTTTACATCATTTTGTTGATTTTTCAAGAACAAATGTGGAGGTCTAACTGTTTTTTAAAGAAATTTTAGAAGATGGACGATTAGATGATTGCACGGCAAGAAGCGAGGCGCTAATAAAAAATTCCTATGTAATATCTTAGACAAAAATATGAGTATGTCAGAGAAACATCGAAACTTGTATGACTTGTATACTTAATTATTCGATTTTAATCGAAAAGTGTTGTTTCTACACGAGAACTGATCATAGAATACGTCACATCACTGACATACTAGAAGAGTTTATGCGCATTTGCTCCATACGAGGGCATAGCGTGTCATGCTACATTTCAAGACCTCCGAAGTGTACTATAAGGATCAGCTGTAGTACGATACACTCTGCCTTTGTATGAATCAAGTATGCATTGGTTTTAGCTAATGAGTCAACGAGACATGACAAGACTATACTCCGTGGCGTGGAGCTGAGTGTGTTTTTAGCTTAACTGTTGCGTCCTTCATCAAACACATGTATATACGCAATATACTTTGCTACGTGTACATATAATGATATATAGATAGTAAAGCAGGAATACTATACGCATTGTATTATTATTGATGTATATAGAAAGTCAGTTGTAATTTTGCACAATTCTGTAATAATGTTTGATAAACGCGACAGTATGAAGTATTAATATCCTACAGTATTTGTCATTTTGTCACCAAAGGTTTCACATTCTTAGATTTTGTTTCAACTTGTGCTAGACTTGGCACAATTTATCGCTCATGCTTCTCTCAATATCAATTTTATATTAATTTTATTTTATTCCCATTTTATTATTATCACATATGTAATTATTTTTATTCAACATTATTTTTTCTTGGAAGAATTTGCACGATATGAAGTTATATCGACAACGGCATCGTGATCTCTAATATTTCATTTCTAATGATGCTCTTTGTACATAATACGAGCATATACATTTTTCAACTAGGCATATATCATACAGAGAGTTTCGAATAGAACACATAGTTTCATATGTTCTTTTTATAAATTAATCTCGACACTCAAACAGCACGCTTATCTGAAAGACGCCTAAATCTTTTTGACATCTTTTAGGCATTGCGTTCTTGTTTGGAATGTCTGCAATTAAATAATTCAAAATGCACGTATGCATTTTTATCTATACATACATACATACGTACACACACACACACACACACACACACACACACACACACACACACACACACACACATATAAATATTAAGATTATTACATTTGTATGAACATGATTATTAAGTTATCTTATTTTCTAGAATATATTGAAAATTTTGTCTTAAAGACACGCATATAAACACGCGCACACACACATACACACACACCTCTTTAAATAATTTCTTTAATTCATTGTTTATAAACATTATTAATCAATTAAAATTTAATGTAAATTTTAAATAGTGTGTACTATATAATAAAAGCTAATCAGTTATTTATTTAAATTTTAATATAAAGGAAAAATGTAAATCAATTATATCTTTATATAAACCAGGCACCACAGACGCGCGCTTTTTATTTTTCAAAAATAAATTACAATAATAATTGTATAGATAATCATCTATACAAATTTGACAGCTGTCAAAATTCAATCGCAATGACTACTTACTCTCGCAACACGAAGTAAGCGCAGCGAGAGAATCAATCAGCATCGGAATAGAGGCAACCATTTCGAGACTTTCGAGTATCGATTTAACATTTTTTTAAGATAGGAAAAGAAAATTTTTTTATTTGTAGAATATATAATAGAGTGATTAACACGAATTAAGATGATAAAAAGTAAAATTGCATAATTTATTAAATTAAACTTAAATTCTAATATCGACCATTATCGTACTATCTTTATTATAATGTTAGGAAGAAAAAGATACTCTGTTTTACAATGTAATATGATAAACCTTGCACGTAGTTAATATATTATACATAGGATTAAACAAAGATTCGTGCAAAGTTCAATATTCGCATATGTAACATTTGTATAAATTCGAAATTTGTAAACAATTTTTTTATGATGCTTTTACGAATACTTTTTTGACGTGAATGCTTCTTATCATATTTTATACTTTACACTCATTTTCATCGTAATGTTATATTAATGAGAAGCTGTGATGCATCGCTCGCGCTCGCGTTACTACGATTGATTATTTTCGTTGCAAATACAAGATTCAATCGATTCAACTAGGCGAACGACTAAAATTCACAACTCTCTTAAGCAATGGCACTCTTAATGACGAATAACATCTTACATACTTACATACGAAGAGAAAAAGCGATGATGCAAACGGGCGATGAACGCTGGACTATTGTAGACGATCGTGAAGCTTATACCCTTCTTCCCCCCCGTTCCATATATATATTACATACATCTCTCGCTTTTTTTCTCGCCATCATTCTCATTATCATTTTAACATCGTTTATCGATTAAATCCATTTCGTTAGCATTTATATATAATTCTGTACAAATATATTTATATAAAGAATTACACCAATTTTTTAATTATCGATACAAATGGCGAGAAACATCCGCGATAATAACGCTCGCCGTTCAAAATGGCGTTCTGAGTCTAATATGAAGTAACGGACAAAGGCAACTCGCGGCGGTATTGCGCCGTTCCTTGCGATTACGCCCAACAATCTGCCGCTGTCTGCTACTGCTACTACTACTGCTGCTGCTACTGCTGCAGCAGCAGTAGCGGCGGTGGCGGCGACGGCAGCAGCGGCGTCGATATATGTACACCACTTTTCTCAATGGCGTATGCGCAGCAATTTCGACTCGTCCGCACCCACCACGTTGCCTTAGGCGCGAGCGCGCGCGCGCGCGCGCACTTGACTAATCCCTGCGGCATGCGATCGATATCTATAAGTATTTTCTTTGATTAAACATTGGCCTACAATAAGGACGAATAAATAAAAAGAAATGTTGCGGTTATTTAGATTTTTAACGTATATGATATGACACACATACACATGCGCGCATTCATATGTATATGTACACACACGCACACATACCCGCACGTATGTATGTATGTATATCACAGGACACAGACTTATTTTTCTCTCTCTCATATTACATACATATTTGATGAGAAAGCAGTGTCTTATATATGTTGTATGTATGTAATTGTATTGTGTATATAAAAAGAATATGCATGTAATAATAGTTAACAATATTGTATAGAAGAGAGATATTGAAATACACGTACCATTTTAAATATTACTGTCTGAAATTTTTTTATACCACTAAAAATTTATTCTTAAAATATTTATTTCTTTATATCAAGTTACTATTACCAATCAGAGATAAACTTTATCTCTGAAAACGCAATAGTTGGAAAAGTCAAAGTAATCTTTGTATATGAAGATTTTCTTTTTTATTATTTTTTCTTATAACTCGTAATATTATAAATTAAACTAAAAGTTGATTAGCCTATTTTCTTCTATTTATTCTTTTTTTTGGATTTGTGTTACGTGACATAATAAATTCTTGAAAGTTAAAAGTAATATATCTCTTTTCTACTATATTCATGCATTTTAAGTAACATTGCTGCTAATGAAAAATACGAATTTTTTAATAAAAATTAATTTGGGTGCTTTTACGTTTCCCTATTTTGACAAAGTCATTACAAACTTGAAGTTGAAACTTGTTTCGTTTTTAATTTAGCCTTAATAAAACTATCAATTAAGGCGATTAATTTTAAAACGACACAACTTTCTCTCTTCCTTTTTTATTTATTTTTATTTCTATTTGCACGCACGTGCCCTTATACGCGCGCGCGCGCGCGCGCGCACCCCCCCCCACACACACACCTCTCTCTCTCTCTCTCTCTCTCTCTCTCTCTCTCTCTCTCTCTCTCTCTCTCTCTCTCTCTCTCTCTCTCTCTCTCTCTCCTATCCTTTTTTAATGTATTACAAAATAAATCTATACTGTAATATTTATATAAAATAATAAATAAAAATTATGATTTATATTAGACTGTAACATTTTTCATTCAATAATGAAAGTTTCAATATTATACGATACAACAAAAATTTAAACCAAAATCTCTTGAATTAATTTTTTATAAAGGTGATATATGTACAGTATACCCTTGTATTAGAAATACGAGGATGTAACAAAACGGTAATCGAAATACTCAATTATACATATATAATCTTTCTTCTATCTTTTGTGTATGCCAACATAATTTTTCCCTCCGTATAATTATGATTCAATGCAATTGAATTTGTAATAATCAGATCGAAAAAAGCAATTGAGTTTCGGCTCTACTAATGTCTCACGCACATAACTATATAATAATAATTTATAAAAATTGTAATATAATTCATTTTCGAACTTTATATTCATATTTGTTACATTTTCCTAATTTTATTTTTAGTTTAATGGCCTTTTTGAAGATTATTCTTATTGAATCTTATTTACACGGTTTTAAGAAATATTTAATACTTTTTTATTTGTTTATTTAAGTTTGACTTTAAATAAAATATATTGAAACATGAAAAGAAAAGATGTGCATATATTTTGATGCACACATGTACGAATATACCACAAAATTTTGCTGTTTTATTATATCAATTGTTTAGACGATCCCCCCCCTCTCCCCCCCCGATTATAGCGCATTTATCTACAAAGCTTGCACGTGTATAGAGATGTGGGTTTCGAATATTTAACACACACACACACACACACACACACACACACACACACACACACACATATATTACGGTTCTTTAAAATAATTTTAAATAAATAATTTTAAAATGTCTTTAAAGTTGTTTTATTTTATGTGTTATTTTATTCAATTGTTATTTTTGAGTTCAAAAAATACTGTCTTATGAATAATGGTATATCACGAATGTTGTAGATTGACGGAAATACTTGGAATTCCTCAAGCAGAACCTCCACAGGACGTAAACCTATTTTTCTTTATCGTAATATCAGATCGTATCGACAGCATGCTGCAAGATTAATGAAAGGAAAAACATATTCGCTTAATACTAATCCGGACAAAGTTGCAGAGTAAGTATTTAATACGTATATACAACTCAGCGCGCGCACGCACGCACGCACGCACGCACGCACGCACGCACGCACACACACACACACACACACACACACACACACACACACACACACACACACACACACACCACACACACACACACACACACACACAAAACACACACGGTTAACAAAAAGTCAGCGTTGTACATCAAAGTTATACATCAAGTAATTTATATTACTATCAAGTATATATTAATATTAATTCATTACAGATCAAATGACACTCCAGATATGATCAGTTCCGATGAAACGCAATGTAGATTTAATCCCAACAGTTATACCATGCTCTTTATTGTCCATAAGGACAGATTTCTTTACAAACAAAACTCGATGAATCGTGCTAGACGGGTATGTTTACAATTATTTTAATGCTTTTGTATTTTTTTACTAAATGTTGCGTATTTATGTAGTCTCTTTTTTCAATCCCTATTTCCTTGATATTTATTTCTCTTTCTTGCTATATGACATGATATAGCTTGATTTTAGTAAAAAGAAGAAATGTATATGAAATATTTAAATTTATAACAGTGTCATCCAGTCGTAACGAAGCGTAAAGATTCCAAGTTCCATCATTGGCATGCATCGTGGATATCCAAGAACGGCACAGATATTCAACATCGATTATGTCAAGATTGGTTGATGGGACGATACGAAAATTTAATTCCTCATAGGACACGAGTGATAACGGACAACGATCAGGCACGTTCCCCTTATCGACAATACAATCGTTTCCGAGTAGAACGTTTACAATCTGATTTATTGACAGAGACATGCGTCTAATTCGATTAAAAATTTCCCTTAAAAATGTCTACGTCCACTACAATTAGTTTTGTTTACGGCGTTAAAAAATTTCTTTTTATCAGTTTAAGCACGATCAAAACTTAAGGCAGAAACTCTTGAAATACAAATTTAGTTTTTGTGCAAATTAATGAATATTGTTCAGAGTAGGCAATGCCGATATTCAAAGAAAATTTGAGTCAAATTTGATTCCAAATACATTGATGAGAGTAAATGGTCAATGGCCGTCCATGCATTATATACCATATCATTATATATTTTCGCACAGAGTTTTATTCTTGGCTGTATAGAAGTACACAGGTTGTACATTGTGTGTACACAATGATATGAGTAATAATGTATTGCGTTATGTGAGGGATTTAATACTATTGCACTGAATTCTCTGTATTAATATTAGACAATTTTTTGCCAACGTCTCCTACTACTTTTATTATACAACATTTACTCGCGTTTATTTTACGATATTGATACTAATGTATTACGCATGATTAAAATTTCGTACATTTGACATCTGTATATTTGAATATGCCTTGCATCTCTGTTATTTTCGATGCTTTCGATATTTTAACAAGTATGTACATATAGATACAAATGCTTATTTCATTCAAGCTTAATCAGGTATGTCAACTAATCAAATCAATAGCTATTTATAGGAAAATTAGAAATAATTTTAATTAATTTTTCTAACTTTGTTTTTAATGAAACGCATATATAAATATTTGTAATTAGACATATACACTTTCAAGCCTGTACATATATACATCTTCGCGCGCACGTGCGTACGTGTGCGTGTGTGTGTACACGCAGAACACACAGGTATGTATACATATACATGTATAAACGTGTACAAAACATGTACAAAACTTCAGAATTTATTTTATTTGCCTTCCAGGCTCTGTAACATAAAACAAATGAAGATATTAAAACGGTAATGTTCCTGGACAGTGCGATAGAGCCGAGCGTATTGAAAGTTAATGCGTCGGGAAAATTAAATGGAAAGTCACTGACTTACCTAAACATACACGCGCACGCACGCACGCACGATCATGTAACATACCAATTTTTTATGTCTGCATATTATGTATAATATGAATATAATAAAATGCGAATTTTTCAATAGTACATATTTCACATGTAGGATTTCGCATTTTTACATGTAGGATATCATCTACAAATAACTGTGAGATATAACAATCGTCAATAAAATGGTGCATTAGTGTAAAAAAGTGAACGTTATTAAACATTTATTCGTAATCACGTTCGTAATCACATAGGATTTTTTTTTAATAAAACAAAGTTCAAGAAAAGTTTGTGCGTTGCTAATATTTGGGAACGAAAAAATCATGCGTTATACAAATACGTGATAAACAGTTAGTGGATGCGACTTTGTCCTATTTATTTGTCATATTTTTGTCGACTCTCGGAACGCGCATCTGTACAGTATATATTATTCAGTCGATACAAATCTTAGCAAATAAGATAGCCAAAAAAGAATATAAGATAAATATTTAATTATAATATAATGTGTATAGTCATAATATATATTATACGTACCGTAATTTTCGTAATATAATACTATGGTTGTATATTTATTGAAACATTTTCTCGTGTGTGTGTGTGTGTGTGTGTGTGTGTGTGTGTGTGTGTGTGTGTGTGTGTGTGTGTGTGTGTGTGTGTGTGTGTGTGTGTGTGTGTGTGTGCGTGCGTGCGTGCGTGCGTGCGTGCGTGCGTGCGTGCGTGCGTGCGTGCGCGTGTGTGTGTATGTGGGGGGGGGGGGATATAGAACGTGAAAAAATAAATGATGAAATATTCAATTTAAATTAACAAATTGATAATTTATATTGATAATTGAAGACGATTCATAATATGGTCTTGATAAAAATAAAATAATTCGATTTACTTTAAATACTAAAAGAAAGAAATAAAAATACCATGGATAGACCATAGAGCCCATTTATTCTATATTCTGATTATAAATTTAAACTAAACAAATATAGCTATTTATTTTTTCTTTTCTATATTATTTCTCCAGTCGATTAATTTGTCAAATGGGAAAGAGAAAGCGAGAATGAGATATAAAGTACGGTCTTCCCAATATCTGATTACTTCTGATTATATATTACATATATTACTGTATTTTATAAACAAAAAATTAATTTTTCTAAGTATGTATATGAAATATAAATGTACAGATACGATTTTACTACTCCAGATAATAATTTAATGTTGATATATTTTGCACGCATAATATATATTAATACAAATTATTAATAAAATATATTGAAAAATTGTTCTACTTTGGTCTACAATTTTTTTCTATAACACGTATAGGTGTAGATTGCGTGCGCGCGTGTGTGTGTATGTGTGTGGAATTATGAAAAACTTATTCTATTCTTATAGTAACATTTTTCAAAATGCAGCGATTCGAATACAGATTGGAGATAACCAATGTACTTTTGCAGGAATATGTGATATATTGAGGAGAACAAAGCAAAAAGTCGCAAGGATTTCGCAACTTTGTTTTATTGTATTAAAAATGATAAAATTATACAATAATTAATCGTTGATTTACCGATATTTAATTATAAATAAACAATAGATAATATGTTTCCTGTATATTACATAACAAGTAAAATACAATGTACGAATGTAACAAACTAAAATATATTGAAATATTTTTATCCTATTTTTTAATTCTTAAATGCGTTTATTGAAATGTTAAAACTTTTGTAAAAACCTAGTCTCGGGTGTATGTCGAGATCGTGACTTAAATATGTGTCAATACAATAGAAATTTGTTTTGCGACTTCCTTTAATTTCGCATTGAGTTTTGCATATTAACGCTAGTCATTAAGTATCTGTAAAATAGAGAAAGGGAAAGAGAAAGAAATTATATATATTAATAATATAGTTTTCAAAAAATTTACTTTCGAATAAATTAACTGCTCATACACACTTGTAGCAGTATTGCATATTGCAGTACAATGTTGCAAAGATTTTTTTGTAATATTGTATTATTTGAAAAGTATTGTAAAAAATATGTTTTGTGTTTTATATACGAGGAATATCCGCTGCCACCAGAAAAACATGGCGGAGTTCTATTTTTCGTAATTAAAAATTCACACAAGTTAGAATAAAAAGCGCGGTAGCATTATGTGATGTTTGACCTACATATTAATAAAATGGTTCCTTAAAGGGACGAGTTTAAAAACGAAAATAAATAATATATATTTTCACAGTAAAAATTTTTTGGTACTTTGCTGTAAAAATTAATCCAGGAATATTTGATATATTCTTAGAAGTTATAAGGTAAACGTTCCAGTGGCCGAATATGTACCTATATCCGGACACTCACGCAAAATTTATTATTATTAATCTCAAATGTTTTTGTTACTATAATATTACAATATTTAATTGCAATCTTTAAATATTCAAGATTATAATTAAATTTTATTATCATTAAAAAAAGAACATTTGAGATTAATATTAAGTTTTTGTGTGTAAGTGTCCAGATATAGGTACATGTCTGGCCACTGGGACGTTTACCTTATGTGTCAAAATTTGTTAATATAGATAATGGCATCTGAAATTTAATCAGAAACATATGATATTATTATAAAACATATGATATTGTAATGTTGTATTGCAATATTTTTAACAGCGAACGTGTTACCATTAATGCAACATTATAGCAACAACGTTCGTAACATTTTTGTATGTTGCAATTTTGCGATAAAATATTTTTGCAGATATTTTGCTGCAATTTTTCTATGCTATATGAGTAAAAATGTCTTGCGTGTAAAATGTTTTCTGCACATACGTCTAATGTGATTTGATTCGGTGTTCATTTTCGTTCCATACTTGAAGGATTATGATTTATGTGCTTGCATTCGACACAATCTGCTTTGTTCGCGGTTTTGTAGCTCAACAACTTTGCCCGTGCGATTAAAGCAAAAGGTCACGGATAAAATAACTTGCAATCATATTTGTATTTATATCATACATTCATACCCCACTGTCAAGTAACGGATAAAAGCACGGATATCGTAAATAATTTCTCTCATAAATAATTTATTATTATTGTCAATCATTATCATTATTATGTTATTAATATTATTATTATTATTATTATTACTATTATTATCATCATCATCATCATTATCATCATCATCACCATTATTAATGGTATATGAAAAGAAAGAATTCTTTTTCGAATGCTTCGTTAAGTACAAAGAAAAGTTAGGTAAGAAGAAAAATGTTTTCATGGAGGTGTTGCACGGAGAGAATTTTCTCTCGACATTTATTCTCAAAATCTGATAATTGTGGGTTAATGTGTGACCTCGAGGAATTTTACTATACTTTTTAGTAAAATTTGCTATACTTTTAATATAATAATAAATTTTACTAAAAAGTACTAAAAGTATAGTAAATTTTATTATACTCTTAGTAAATTTTACTAAAAAGTATAGTAAAATTCCTTGAGGTTATTATCCAACAATTACCAGATTTTAAGGGTGAATTTTAAGAGAAAATTCTCTCCGTGTATTCATCGTATTCATCCGTAATGTCCATTTAAAACGCATTTAACAAATGTATCAAATAGACGCATTTAATTTTACGCTTTTCTTCAAATCGAGTACGAGAATCGTATGTCGATCGACGATCGAAACAAGTAACTTCGCGCTACATTACGAATTGTTAGATAATAATATTAAGCAATTTTGCAAGGTGTGCTTCCTTCGAAAGCAAACAAGAATTTCGAAGAATTCCGTTAGTTTGTGATGATATGCTTGTGATGACACGCAAATCAATTCTCAAAGACGAATTTAAATTGATAGGTGAGGATGAAAGTTAAAGTCATGATAATTGAGTCATGATAAAAACACAAATAAAAGTAGAAAAGACAACAAGAATTAAATATACATATATATTCTACTGTGACTTCCGATGTAGATACGAACATAACATAGTTGACTGTTATCATTAGTCGCCACATTGTGTTCTCTTATTGGGAAAATATTGTGAATGCGACGAGAGAGAGAGAGAGAGAGAGAGAGAGAGTTGAAAAGAAAATTTATACAAAAAAAGGAACAATAAGATTTAACATCCTTTGTATATACACCTTTGTATAATAAGATATGTTATATGTGAAAAGTTGATTCTTGTTGCAAAATTCAACAGAATTATGCGGAAGGGACCTTCCTACCCGTATCCGGGATAACCCATACAAGCGTGCCACGCCATTTATACTCGTAGTAATGTCAACTTTGACTTAATAACTTGAGGAATCGACGTAATGAAAGAGAAAATCATGCACTCTCGTACGGTAAAGACGTACGGCGTACGGTAAAGATGTCGAGTCTAAAAGTCCAAAAGTCCAAGAGTTCAAGAGCTGGCTCATTATGGATCGCGAAGACGAACGGCGATAGCAGTACCCGAGTTGACGCAGTGACAAGTAGATTCCGATGACGAGACGACCTCCTATCTGCCGCCGACCTCGTCTCAGATCGTTGTCTGCTTCGGAGCCTCGATGTTATCCGCCGTCGTGTTTTGACGACAGCGGTACACGTACGCGCTCGCGGACAGATCGTCCCCGGCGCGTACGCACTTGTAGCTTTCATCCAGGCACACGCAACTACGGAAAAATCAAGCGGAAAATCTATTAGAAAGGAACGAACGGACGAGACACGTATTTCATTCATTAAAAGTTCGCGTTTCATATCGAAGATCTCAACTCGCGATCCGCAATACACTAATTTTCGTATATCCCGTTTGCCCTTTGGCCTCTGCCTATCCCTCCTCTATCTTAACATACTTCAACATGTTTCTTTTTGCTTTTTACATCTTAAAGTCTATTAATATACTTACTTTTGCACACAATGTAAATGCAATTGACAATTAATTGGCAATTCTTTTCCAATTTATCTTTATCTTATCGCTAGATATGCGCTTTCGTTTTGTTGAATGCATTTGACACTCAACCGTCAATTAAATGGATGATTGAAGGCATCAATAATATACGACATCATCGATTTAGCATTGTTTCGATAAGTCACTGTAGAGATTGTAGTAGAATAGTTGTTGTAGTTAACTCACGTGTTTTTCATAAAATACTCAATGTTACGGCTGTCTGTATCGTAAACTGCCCATCCACAGGGCGCGTTATGACAAATTCGTGTCGGGGCATCTTTCCTGTTGTCTTCCGCAGCTCGTGGAATCCTTGCGTTAGAGTCTCGTAGTAGTACTCGCTGTAACTGTTTCTGCAATTAAACATACCATATTTTGTGCAATTAGAAATAGAAATGTTTTCGCATGAATTCGCATTGTTTTCCATTTTCCTTTATCGAGTAGTGCGCACGCGAAGAATCTTTATTATTTTTGATTAAATGCCAATTCACTATAATTCACATTCGAGCAAAATATATCGCTTATTTTCATGTGCATAAATCATACAAACGGAAAAAATTGCTCTCGATTAACCACCGTCTCTCCTAATTATCTTTGACATTTATCATTAGTCGTATATATCTAGGCGAAAATAGTATAATGCTCTGCATTCTCCTCTCAATTACGCCTGTAGCTTTTAATGAATTATTCAACTATTTATTTGAAGATTTGATTATCGTTTATCGACTAGGTAATGTATATTATCATTGTGTTTACTCAAAGTACGTAACCGTATTAAGAATTTTTACGATCCGTCTTGAAAATTATTGCAGGCTTTTTGTTTTCTCCAACACACCGAAAACTTTGAAAAACAACATAGGCAGTCTGTGTAACGTCGGTTAATGATTTTAATGCTCTTTGGCAACTTTTTAACAATTTATCAAAGGTATCTTCTATCTCTGGTGAAAATAAAAATCCGAGCGTAAGTTAAATGTAAGGGAAAAGTGATAAAAGTGCATGTAAATAAAACTTCTATGAATATTTATTAATTATATTTTGTTTATTTCTTATGACACTTCTTTTACATTTAATTGTTTCAATTTACACTTCATACAAGTTTTGTAAGAACATTCGATTTACGCTCCGATTTATATTTTCAGCAAAAATGTTTCCCTTCCTATTTCATAAATTATTATACGGCGCACGCGCATGCATGCAAATACACTGTAATAACGATCCTACATAAATTTTTGCGTAACAAGCTAATAAATTAATTTCCAGAAGAATGCAATTATGGTAAAATTTTAAAAATTTGAACTCTCGATTACTTTGTAATTCTGGATTAAGAACGTTTAGATATTGCGAAATCTTCTATCTGATAACGCGAGTTAGGAACGAAAAGAAAGAATGGAGAAAGGGAGGGGAGCGTGGGAGGGAGAGAGAGAGAGAGAGAGAGAGAGAGAGAGATGCATTGACGCACATTAGTGTCGTTAAATGATGCGCAACGTCATTCCTTGAATGAAGAGTCACGGTCCAATACCGCGATTTACAAATCCGCGGACTCGATAGCCTCTCTCATGTCAAACGCGATACTGCCTTGCGTGATATCGTTTCGCCGCCTTCTCCTAAATCTATTACGATCTGGTTTAGGAAATACGACGTAGGACAGATGTATTATTACATACACATATACAAATTTTCACGTTGCACGTCTCGAAATTCGAATGCTCGATCGATGTACATACTTAGCTTTTTTTTTGTTGAAAGGAAAGAAGCGTCACCTCTCGTCATATGATTCAATTGCACAACGGCAAATAACAATACAATTGTAATTTGTCGAGCAACGCTAAACGGATAAACATTAAATTGTTTTATATAATTAAAATCATAACGATTTGCGCTCTATCATCTTCTAATTAAATTGACAGATTTTGCACTTTCAAAGATTGACCATTTGATCTTGTAACGGCACCTTCTCACAGCTACAGGCTCTAAAATAGTTGTTATTATCGCCATAATTGAATTTGGGATTTATCAAATCCTTCTCTATAGCCTATCTCTTTATCGAATAGCGAGTGATCCCAGTGTGAAGTAACTTATTGAAACAGCGTCGAATCAATCAATGTCTTCGATTATCATTTCTCATATAGGATGGTTCTTGCGAAGAAAGGGACGGCGGCTCGATAATTTCAATTCATGAATGAAACTACTCGGGCCGTCAGAGTGTACCGATGGTAAACGTACATACACTTAACTCCACATTATTTGCATGGGGTGTTCAGGACATCCAAGTCTTACGAATTCGTTACCTTGTTTATCAGCTAAAATTGTTTTATCTCTCAAATGCTTCTATCTATGCATTTATCAATCGATCGTTACGTTACATAATCTGAGAATATATTATATTATATATACACATACATAAAATTTAATTAACTTATGGGTCAGCTTGGTGTAATTAATCGAAAAAATAGATAATTTTTAAACATGGATTGCTAAAGAAATAAAAAAAACTGTAGAATGACTGACAATTTTTACAATATCATTGTTAGTTTGCAAAATATTAAATTTATTAACAATTTTTGTGTCAAAGATCAAATAAAAAGTTTAAGAAATTTTTGCAATCAAATTTCAACAAATTTGGAAAAAGCTTGGTTAATCCTTAAAGAATATAATACACTTTAGTAATGTTTTTTTTCGTTTTAAACGATCCAACATGGCGGAATCAACGATACCAGTGGAAAAATGGACTTTTTATAAAATTTTAATAAACACTACTAAAAATATTATCTACTAAAAATATTAAATTATATGTTATATTTTTCTTTTATTTTGCATATTTTATATCCTTATCGCATATTTAAAGTGCTAAATTACAATTAAGTATATAGCTTTTTTATTTCTTCGGCAAATTACATTTAAAAATTACCTTTTTTTTCGGTCGGTTTGACATCTTAATTTATTTTTTCAGTGACATCTAAATCTATTATTTATAATATTTATATCATGCTACTTGTACATATTATATTTAGCGTAAATTCACAATTAAAAGAATTGTTACATTTATCTCTATCGAAAGAAACATTATCAATGTAGAATATTATCAGTCTTTATTTAATTAGAAATTATTTAAAAAAGAAATAAAACTTGAAATATAATGTTAAAATGTCAGGAACATCCCATAAGAGTAATTACTCACGTAAAAAAAAAAAAAACGGCTGCACGAGTATAATGTAGGGTTAAACACATAAAGTACCTAAATACTCTCAAACGTGTCTCTCGTTTACTGAGACTTGACATCATACTCTCTTCATTCTAGGCATGTATTAATATGTATATACTAATATATATACGCAAAGTGTATATTAAGGCTTATTTTGTAAACCAAGTCCCTTCTTGGTAAATTGTACGTAACTGTTGAAGTAATAAATTCTAATATACCGAGAGAACTGATTTTACTATAATTAAAAATTATTCGTTGATTCTAAATAGGACGGGATAAATCGCCACGCAGAGTCGAGGATGTAAAACTTTATAGGATTATCATTGCCAATATATTCGAGCAATCTCGTAAATGCATTGAAATCGATTCATCTCGTTAAACTCGATTACGCAAGAATTTTTATATTTACGAAATGTAATTCTAATATCAATTACGTGACAGTGTCTCGAAGAAAATGTAAAATATTTGAAAAGAACGTAATCGTACGTCTTGATTGCCTCGTAGGATATAATGTTAAAGCAAAAAGTTGATTTAAAAAATTCTACGATTTATTTTCTTTCTTAAGAGAAGAATTATCGCGCCGTTCGCTGTTCATTTCGTCTATTCCGTAGTAACGCGCGAGCCGTGATCACAAAACTTCCGTTTTGATGACCGCAGATCACCCCTTTTCTCTTCCTCTCCCTTTCCCTTTTCCTGCCTCTTTCTCCCTCTCCCTCTTCAGTGTCAACTCTAACCAGAAATGGTTAAAGAGTTGACATTAGAGAGGTGCAGCAAATTATGCAGACCACAGAAACTTTTTATTCATTCTTTGGTTACATTTCGAACGAAATATGCACTCGCCTGGTCGAATCTTACCTCGGAACGATGGACCACCGCCGTATCGATGAAAGCCGGATAACACAGAGTGACGACGAGGATGGCGATGATGAATATTCTCATGTTATGGTAGCTGACATTCACGCGCGAACTCGACATTTCTATTTATACGTAGACACGAAACTTTCGAAGATGATCCAAAACTTGCGCCTCCCGAGTTTGTATTACCTATATAGGATCGGATATAGGATTTTGCTTGTCTTTGCGGTACGCAAGACAGATCCTTGATCCTCGTGCACGTCGGCAAAAAGCACGCGTGTTTGGAGACACTATTATAAGCGACGTGAAGCAGCCAAAAGAATGGAACGACGCTGACGTAGGGAGACTCAAGTGGCGCGAAACGGACGGTTTCGATTTGGTTCGATTCTTCTCCGAGAGACTCAAATTCTTAAGAATCTCTCTCTTCGCAGGGATGTTCGCTGGAACGTTAACGTGCGACAAACTCGTGTACACGAGTCGACGCGGAACGACAAAGACGTTTGGCTCGTTATGTTCGAAAGAGAGCTTGAGATGTCAGAAACGTCAGAATAGGGAAACGTCGGGATGCTCTTTTTCCACTCAAAATGTACCAGGAGACCGCACGCTCTCTCTCTCTTTCTCTTTCTCTCTCTCTCTCTCTCTCTCTCTCTCTCTCTCTCTCTCTCTCTCTCTCTCTCTCTCTCTCTTTCAGTGACCAGAGTTATATGTTGCAGGTGTTCTCTGGACTTAACACCTAGACTGTCTTCTCTTATAGAGTGAAGACGCTTTCGAGTCACCAGTGGTTTATATAGGCTGGGCTAGCTTGCTGCCAAGCTTGGAGAAGGAGAGGAGGGAGAAAGATTTAGGCAGAGAAACAGGGAGAGAGAGAAAGAGCTGGTGAGAGAAACGGAGAGGGAAACCGCGAGACTGAAACCAGTGACGAGAGAAAAGAAGAGAGGGAGCTCTTAGACATTACAACAACAACAACAACAACAACAACAATAATAATAATAATGTCGACAAATGCGTGTAATAAAACAACTGCGCGATCTTTCGTCACTTATAGCTTTGGTTCGTTTCGTCCTCGCGATTAACAAGATCGATAGATCTCGTGGGTGCACGCGCGTGGAGCACGTGCCTCAACAGCGGGCAGAAAATGTATTTCCTTGCAACGAGCGCACGCGTGTCATTGATTCTTGCTAGCCTCTTTACATTCGTTCCTTGATTCAAGACGATCGATGGATCTTTATTCTTTTATCGCTTGAGAGAGAGAGAGAGAGAGAGAGAGAGAGAGAGAGAGAGAGAGAGAGAGAGAGGGGGGGGGGAGGAGAGAATTCTGTCACACTATGTATCATTATATATAAATTTACAATGAAGGGGATACGCGAGAATGAATTCTCCATAAAATGTGTTGTTTGTTCTCTATACTAGAAGTATTAAAAAATTGTTTTAGTCTCGCGCGAAAAACTAAATTTTATAGTGATAGATTCTATCGTTTTGTTTATTCCTTTTATTTTATGTTATATCTTTAATTTTTTATCTTGAAAAATTCATATATCTCACTGTATGGTAAGTCATTCTGCACAAGTAAATAAATATTTCAGCAACAATGTGATCAACTGGGAAGAGTGAAAAAAAAAGGAATTGAAACGTCTGCGTCGTCAAGAGATAGAATTGCGTTTCTAAAATGCGCACTGTCGTTCGCGTTACATATCTGATGTATTACTTACATACTTTGTATTTTGTTTGTTTTCAAGTAATATTACTTAAAAAAACAAACAAAATATCACAAGTATCACAACAATAAAACAACAAAGTATCACAAGCCGTACCGGATTGACGTGTAATAATTATTTTAAATTTGACTTAAAAATTTTATTTCTACCCAGATAGCACGGAGAGTTCAAAAAGAACTCAAATGTATGTCACCAATTATGAATTTTTTTTGCATCTTAAAAAGAATTCATAATTGGTGACATACAATTGAGTTCTTTTGGAACTCTCTGTGCTATCTGGGTAAGCTATACTTTGTTTTGGTCGGTTTAATTAACGAACTTTTAACATTAATACCTATGATTACTTGGAAAACTGTCAAGACTTGTGAATAAAAAACGTGAAGATTTTGACTAAATGATACAATGACGAATTTTTTAACGTGCGTTGAATACATGTATTATTGCTTAGATAAACGAAATTCAAATAAGCGAGTCACTCGGTTCGTTTACGTATAAACAGTTTAAAGTTTCATGTTAGTGCGCGTGCGTGCAAAATTTATATAGAAAAAAACTCGATGTGAAAATACAAAGATAAAATGAGTCATTTCTTTCAGAGAAAATATAATACATTTTTTTAACGAGCATTTTTCAACAAAAATTTGTCTCTTTTTACAAAGTGAGATATAAGAGTATACATAATCTCTCATGATATGTTTTGTTTTTTCGATTTAATTTTATTTCATTAAAAAATCTCTTAAAAAATCTCAATACTTACATGTCGAATAAATGTTTTTTCCCTCTCGATTCGATCATACAAAAACCTTGTCTGTTTTAATAAAACTTTCAAAATTTCCAGCGACTCTTGAAAGTCTTGCACATTCCCACTTTGACATTGAAACAATCGTCTCGCTAGTCTGCTTTTATTAAGATATTTTTCAGTACTAATGAACTCAAGCAACTTCAGCTTTGTAAAGCACAAACAAATTTCTTCATCGTTGACAATTTTCCCTATTCTTTTAATTTAACCAATCGACGTAGAGTATATATTCGTCATAGGTCACGCTCTCGGACGTGCCGTTCGAATCAGTATCTAAGATCGAGACATATGGCCTGTTCTTTTTCTCTGCACTGCTGCACTGGTGCAACAAGTTAGAATAAGAAAAAATATATTTGTCTCACTTTAATTTATTACACCAGTGCACCAGTGCAGCTAAAAAGAACAAGCTAACTAGTTGCAGCGCGATTGTCATTTGACTGAAACAGCCCCGATAGGAAGATTTTGCAAACATTGCACAATAATGGCATTAAAGATTGTGCTAAGATGATTCGCCATAACGCAACAGTTTTGTCAGAATATAATTCTTAAATAATATTTGTTAAAGATTAGACAAATATTGAAACATAAATATTTTGCAATTATTTCAGCATTTAAAATTAACACATTATAATCTTCAATTATTTTACAATATAATGCAGCAATAATAATGTGCAATATTTATAGCATTTAATCTTCAATGTTTAATTCAAAATTAATATCAAAAGGTATTACAATGAATTTAACAAATATCGCTTATTTACTACTAGACATTTAATAAAGATTAAAAAAGAGACACTTTGACAGATTAGTTGCGTCCGTTGGAGAGTTAAGTATCTCACTGATAGTAATAGCGGTCAGAAACTCTTAAATTATTCTTACATTATAATGCACAAATATTAAAACATGCAATATTACACATTTCCATGTTTTAATATTTGTGTATTATAATTTAGAAATAATTGAATAATTTGAGTCTTTTGTGCACAATTATATTTCTAAATGTTTTAAACATGTTACGACTGAAATATTTTTCTCAATTATTGTACAATTTATTTTTAACTTTAATTTTGCAAATGTGCTGTTAAGATGATTCGCCATATCGCTATTATTATTTCCATGCCAACATATTATTTCAAAATTTAATTGCGCAAACGTTTACTAATGTTTTATAAAAAGTTAATGTTTCTACATCTATTTTCTTAACTATTCCCTCATAATGATGGATTATAAATCTTTTGCAATATTTTGTCATACAATTATATAAATCTTTTCCTATCGGGAAGCTGCCTCTGGACCAGGACATTGACATAGAGCATAGACTGCGCAACGCGAGTCGAAAGTCAGTTCAACTGTGAAAGAAGGACAACACGAATTGTCGGTCAATATCTGTCTTTCCCTAGTCAAGAAAAAAGACAAAGATAGAGCTATATGGCGGCTCTCACTCTTTTTTCTAAACCCAGTTTTGCATATAAATAAGATAGGGATGGCGCAAGTCCATGCTCTAAGTCCTAAGTCGATGACTTCTCGCTCGTCTACAAAACATTTTAGTTTCTCTCTCTCTCTCTCTCTCTCTCTCTCTCTCTCTCTCTCTCTCTCTCTCTCTCTCTCTCTCTCTCTCTCTCTCTCACACACACACACACACACACACACACACACACACACACACACACACACACACACACACACACACACACACACACACACACACACACACACACACACACACACACACACACACACCACACGCACGCACGCGCGCGCGCACATACGACACAAACACGAATTGATAACTTTATATACATATTTGTATGTGAGTCAGAGAATGTAGAGGCTCGACAGAGGCTTGTCGATCTCTCGGCCAATAGCAGGACATATTCGTTATTTACGTCAGGCATCACTTCACAAGTGACGCGTATACCGCATCGTGAATTCATCGTGGCTTCATGTATAAATTTTCGGCAATCATGCGTAAATCGCCCAATTTCTTGAACACGTCACACACTGCTAACTGCGTAACGATTCGAGTAAAATGAACGCGATATATACATCTGCGAAGGTTTGTTGTGTTCATCGCACAACTTTTGTCATAAGCTTTTCAACATATGCCAGTTAAATTTTCATGAGGTCAAACTTTTTCAGAAATAAGAGGGATATGTAGTGACGAGTAGTCGTTTCTTTCTTTTTTTATTCTGAAAAGCGAGTTGCACGGAATCAAATCTTAAGTATTCCTAAACATTTATACGTAACGCGAAACAATCTGACAGAGTTCTTTTGAAATTCTAATCAAGTGTAATTATTTGCAAGGTGATTGCAAAACGCCTGTTTTGCTTGTAACTTTCTTGGAAAATTATGTCGTTACACAATCAGGAAGGTTACTAAATCTAACAAAATCTTTTTTTTAAACGTTCTCTCACTATTGAGTAAGTTTAAGTAGATTTCTCGATAAATTTTTGGCGAGTTTTTGGCAAATCAAGTTTAATACTCGAGAAATAACATGCACCTGCAAACATCTAAACAAACGATCGAATCTTTAACATAAACGAACTATTATTGGAATAAAGATCGTATTGGCAAACGAATATATGTATGTCAAACTCGAACGCGACTCGAGCGTGTCCTCGTCGAACATATCGTAACGTCTGTCTCGTGTTTTTCCCAGTCACAGAACGAGAACGCAAACAAGTCGATCGTTTACGTAAGGACGCCTACGCGACATAACGATACGTTTAGGTAGCGTGACATGCACGATGCGTAATACAGAGCTAAACTAGGCGAAGCGAGACAAAACGAGATAAAACCCGGACAAGAATCATGATGACGAGGCACGTAATATAATGTAGAATGATTACGATAATCACATTTTTTTAGATAAAATAAATGACAAATCTAATAATTTTAAGGCTTTGTTCCTACATATTTTCAAATTGGTGTGTCTCGTTCTATGCACATTACGAAATTTTCTTGTCCAGTTTTCTGATAGCTTAAAATGTATTGGCACTCGATTGTGTTGACACAAACTTGGTTTAAATAGATATGGAATAGATTCAAGTTAATAAAAAATAAAAACAAATCTAATATAAATACTTTTAATTTAAAACAATTAAAAGATGTAATCAGTAAATATAAATTATATTGCATGAAACTAAATTTTGGATAAAAATAGTTGTTTCCGTTAAAATTCGCTTACTAGTACATTAGATATTGGAATTAAAAAAGAATTTTAAAAAAATTTCCCATAATATTGTCAAAATGTCAAATTGAGTTTTGAAAAAATCAATATTTCTACCTCTTCTGTAAGAGATGGCCACGTGAAATAAAGGACTGTTTTTTTTCACCATCATCACTTTCATTATCAGTTCATCCATCCATAATAAAAAAGGTCGTGTCATCATCACTTCACTTTGTAAAAAAGAGATGTTATCGATTGTATTGTTGTCGTTTTTGCGCGGTGCTGATTAGTTCTCTCGCTGCGCTTACTTCGTGTTGCGAGTATTGCAATTGATTTTGACAGCTGTCAAATATGTATATAGATGATTATCTATACAATTATCATTGTAATTTATTTTTAAAAAGTAAAAAATAAAAAGTCAAATAGTGCGTGCAAAGCGCGCGTCTGTGGTGCCTAGTATGATAAAAAACGTATGATCATCGTAAATATAGGCGCGGCTAGGTCGCTAAAGGCCGCTTAAGTTCCGTCATAATGATCGTGTCTTGCATCTTTCTTCAGAAATTTCAATTCGATCATCAATCACTGTCGATTATCGTAGAATCCTAAGGATCCCACAGTATCATCTATAAATACGAAATTTCCCGAAGGAAACCCTCGAGATGACTCACGTGCGATTAGAGAGAGCTTCCTCATCGTGTCGCACGAGCGAACGAATTAATCAAAACTAGATGCGATTGGGTAAAAAAATCAAGTTACGGGAGACGCGTAATATTACAATGTCATTTAATCAGCAATCAACAGGGTACGTGTATAATTTTTCGATACGATCGTTTACGCAACGTTGTTACGCCTCAAATGGCAAATTAAACTAAAGTTATGTTTCAAGAGTAAAAAGTTTCAAGAGTTTCAAAAATTGCAACTCGATTCAAATTTATCTGAAGAGATGGAAATTGTTATGAGACACTCCGTAATATTTGACATTACTATCTTTTTTTTTAACCAGACGACAAGATTACAGATTAATATAAATATACTGCAATTGAAGATTCCTTCACTACAAATACATCTGATGAAAACTGAGCCTGAGCGCAATATAAAACTTTTGCTTAATAAGCAAAGCAACTTTTTGTTAAATTCAATAATACAATATGGAATTCAACTATACAACATGAAAATTTCTAGTATCAAAAATAAAAATTAACTCGATTTCGAAATGAAAATCTTTCAATATTTTTTTCCAGAAAAGGATATATAAGTTTTAATGATTTCTCGAAATTATTTTCTGTTTAAGGTTGCGACATGCATGCAATAAAAGATTTAATAAAGGATCGTAATAAAAAGTCTAACAAAGATTTTCTGAGGGTTGATGAGATTTTCTATGCATTATAGAATTCGACGTAGGAATTCTTCTCTCGAAAAGGGCTTCTCTCGAAAGGTCCCTTTCAATCCCTCTCTCTCTCTCTCTCTCTCTCTCTCTCTCTCTCTCTCTCTCTCTCTCTCTCTCTCTCTCGGTCAAATGATTTGACGTGATAGAAGACGCTGTTCGTTACTGTTAAATATATGTCGTCTACAAATATCTACCGCGTAGTCAGACGATTTTCCGAGAAGTCGAGAACAACTACTTAGCGTTTTTGGTTTTCTTGGCACACTTTGGTACCTCGCCAGGCGTCTGAGGTCTATGTTGCGCAATAGGGATAATGGGCGAGATTTGTTCCGCAGATTCCGCGCTGCTTCTCCCAATTCAATCCCGCATTTTTATTTAATAAACGACGTACACACACACGCGCGCACACACACACACACACACACACACACACACACACACACACACACACACAAAATCACTGACTATTATCATGAGAAAAAAAGAATACTAAAAAGAAGCTAAAGGATCTTTATATTGACAATAGATTAAAATGGTTACTTTACCTGTAAGGGATCGAGACTACAGAATTTCTACAGAAAATTCGACAAAGTGTCGTGGGCGAACATTTGTCGAATCTCGTTGAATCAGGTCAAGTTCAGTTGTTGACTGTCAGCTCTCTCGTAAATTATATTTCAAAGAATTAACAAGACCTAAACTCCAAATAAATGATACAGTGGTTTCTAGGAAGTTCATATGGTTTCTAGGAGTTCTTAAGCATCATATACTTATACGGCTTTGTTCGTGCTCAATAGCCGCTATCCGCAAGATCAACCACATCGTGCAAAGAGAGAGTCAGGCAGATTTATAATAAAAAATAAAATAGATAAGAGGATAGACGTAGTGTGTGTGTGTGTGTGTGTGTAAGAAAGGAGGGGCGATGGTGGCAAGCGCGAGCACGAATTAATACGATCCACGCAAGTCGCGCAGTAGACAGCGCGACGCCGTTTATTTTCGTTGTTCGTTCGGTACACACGACAAATGGCTTATCTCCGAGTGAGTGTCCGAGTTACAATCGTGCAGGTGTTTTTTTGTCGCGCCAATTTCTTTGTTTGACACCTTGTTGTATTAGCCTATCACGTGAACGTTGCATAATGATTATTTATCATGGGATGAAACGCTGCCGAATCAAATTTTGGCTTCTTCGGAATCTCCGTGATGCGGATTTATCGATCGTTCCTTTTTTTGTTTATAACAATTAATAAAATGTCGATCGTTGACGCACCTAAATTCTATCTAACGAGAGAATATAATTGGAGCACGTATAGATGATAGACAAAGTGAGAAGAGCGTGATGGACTGTATTGTAAATGTCTAATAAATATCAAACACGGAAGAGAGCTTTTCTATGCGAATCAGACAAGTTTTTATCCGTTCCGATTATATTCTCTCGCTGACAGAGTATAGACTCTTAATCGCAAACATTTCTCAATATCAAACTCAGCCGCGCAAAAATTCTTTCTCGTTATTAAAAGAGAGAAACATTGTAGAGTTTGAAAAAATAATGGTATTTTTGGAATTTTTTAAAAGAAAATAATACGTATAAATAACATTTGGTTTTATTTATACAAAAGTACATGTCTTTAAAGAGCCTAATGTCTTCATTTTCGTGGTTTCCAGAGCTAACACAAAGCCTAAAAAAAGAGGGGTCGACTAATCGACACGACCCTGGTAAAATAGTTGATATAAAATAAAAAAAAGCATAATTCTTAAAATATAGGTCACGCTCTTTAGTCTCATGGTAAGTTTTTAATTCAAAATTAAATTTTTTAGGCATCAAAAAATAGACTAAGAAACTCAAAATTTGACATTTTTTTAGTAAAATCACTTTTTTAGTTCAATAACTTTTTAAATTTTTCTCAAAGTATAATATTTCCTACGACGATTGATTAAACTGTAAACAGTTTTACATTCTTATAATATTTACCTTTGCATCAACATATTGATGCTTGCGCTATTTTAACATGGCATTCGCTATATAATCAATGCTATTCGTTTATTAATATTTTGCAACGTTCATAACGACTTATTATCGTTTATATTCAAATAAATCTTCAGGTATCAAATGTATAGGCCTGTTCTTTTCCGCTGCACTTCCGCACTAGTGCAATAAGTTAGAATGAGAAAAATTATACTTGTCTTACTTTTACTTATTGCACTAGTGCAGCAGTGCAGCTAAAAGAACAGGCCATTTATGTTGTATAATATCACCAAAGAACAGATAGAAGGAGAACGTATTGTATGCAAGGTCTGTAGATGAACGGCGGGAGGGGAAGGAAGGTATTCGCATTCATATTTATATATTTGGCCCCAACATGGCGCAGCCAATACGATACATCAATTTCACTTTTCCCACCTTTCACTTTTACTACTACTCACTCACTCTTCTCGTATAACTTCTCGCACACTCAAGATACACTTCGTAGCCTCAAAATGGTGCTCATGCGAAGATCTTTCTTCCCCTCCCGTCGTTCATCTACAGACCTTGATTGTATGTACATTAACGGTAGGCAACATCAGACTTATTCGATACGAGAAATAAATAAAAAGTGTGAAACGACACGTCCGTGTGAAGACAGTTTCTATCTCTCTGGTGGATAGGTATATGGCATGGCCTGGGATCACTAAGTATCGTAACAGAATTTACGCGTATTTACCCAGAGCCGAAAACGCCGCGGCGCCTTCGTGATTAAGAGCGATACGACTTGGCGTCGGCGTCGGTGTCGGTGTCGGCGTTGACGTCGACGTCGACGTCGACGTCGATGTCGGAATAGGCAATACAACAACGATGATTATGACGACCAAGATGACAACCGTTTTTAAAGACCGTTGCTTGGCGATGAAAGCAATAATGTTCTTTTTGCGTAGGCACACAGATGCCAATTCTAAAGTTGTCGACGCGTATCGTCTTCGCATCGTTAGATTTCTCATCGGATTTCCTTTACGTTTATTTGTCCTCTGCACAGCCAATGCGTTGGAAATAATATAATTAATTCGTATCTCTCTCTCTCTCTCTCTCTCTCTCTCTCTCTCTCTCTCTCTCTCTCTCTCTCTCTCTCCCCCCCCCCTCCCCCTCGTCAGTCTCGTACTGCTATTTTAAGTCAAGCCATAGTGCCTGCAGAAGAATGGGTCGGATTAGAAAAGATGTTCAGTTTGCCAGAAACTCATCAATCTACTTTACGAAGTGTAAAACCGTTTTCTTTAAATGCTTTTAATCGATAGTTTTAGTGCATTAAGATATTATTAGTCATAAATGTACCAAAGACTTAATTTGTTATTACGACAAACTAAATGTATGGCTATGCGTATAGTATAGTATACGTGTTGCGATCATTAATTGTGATTATAGGATAAAGAACTCGACATTTAGTAATTACGAATAGAGGGATATATGTTTCCAAATTTTTGTCTCGCTTGTTAAATCGTGTTTTTCATGCGGAATAAAATCGGAATAGAATTTGGCGTGTAATTTTCAATCATATGCAAGACTGATAAGGGATATTATATGTTTCAAGGGACAATAGTTCGTCAACATAAATTAAAAACGTTATTTCAAATTCATGCATTTGATTTGGAGATATAAAAAAATGGAAGCTGCTCGAGTATATCTATCAATATGTAAAATGAATCGGCGGGCAGTGGAAGGAGAAGCAATTGAGGCAAGGTGAAATTGTGTGCTTATGACAACTAAAAGTTAAGTTGTAAAAATATTGATGCATACTGTCAGTATATACGTATTACTAACCCAATTATTAGTAATCAATATCTATTATTGATCATGTAACGTCCCGGAAGGAGTTTCATCGAACGCCTACAATTATAGTTGTATAGTAGGTATTCTCTTGTCTTAATTTTATATCGCAACTGGCAACTTTTCGTCGAGCGACTAAGAGTTTCATAAAATGACAAGTTCCGTCAAGCATTTGCGTGTACATTGGCAGCTGGGAATAAGTTCTCAACAAAGTCGTAGAGTTTCGCTCTCGTCTGTATGAAATTTATATGCGGGGCAGCATGAGCAACGAGAAAACGAGATGCGCGTGAGATGCTTATCGCGCGAGTTAGTCTAAATCCGTTACGATGAATCAACGTGCGAGTTGAGTTGGAGCCACGGCATCGTAACATGCGTACAAGGACGCGTCTAGACGCACAAATCGCCCGTGGCACGGCAGACAGTCATTTCTACCGACGTTGCCGCAAAGCACCCTTTTTTCCAACATCGTCGTTTGTTCCTGTCGAATTACGACGTCCTGTACAACGACCAAGTTTCACACTAGTGTTTTCGCCGGTATCTGCACAATGAAGCAGTGCAAGTCATCGGCCCCCGCGCCTCGATCTGCTCCTCCTTCCTCTTTCTGTCCTCTTTTTCTCCCTTAATTAATTGTGTCCCGCAACGAGTCTTTCTCTCTAATGTGCGTATTAGATTGCCTAAATTTTTTGCACGATAAACCGTAAATGTAAATTAAGAAACCTGTTCAATTCTCTCATTATATTGTTTCTTATAACAATTGAAAAAAGGTACATGAAAAAAAAGATTTACATAAACGTGTAACACATGGAAGAAGATGGTTCCGCTTAGTTTTCTCCCGCAACATTAGTTATATATAATATGTACATGTATCGTCCCACGTGATATTTCTTTATAAAGTAATAAAATATTCTTTTTCATAAATTATTTAATAAAATGATGATAGATCCAAAAATCCCAAAATTTATAAGTTTTCCTGATTGGCACAATTCTCTCCCCCCTCCCTCACTCTCTCTCTTTCTCTCGCTCGCTCTTTGCTTCCCTTCTCTTGCGTCCGCTTTCCAAATAATACAAGACATCCTATTATAGACGTTCATTTTGCGTTTATTTTACGTCCGCACATCCATGGACATAAAATGGACATCCATCGCTTGGACATCCGCTTGATTTCGGATATATATCTATGACTGCCAATATTTGGACCACAAGATATTCGGTTTTGGATTTATATTTATATTGTCAGTTTTTATATTTAAAATCGTCGTAAATACTGTTTTGAGACGTCACAAACCAATTACAATGGCGTATTAGCATCTTAAGATTTAAAATATTATTTAGGTAATATTTATTGTCAGTACACATGATGGTTTTCTAGACTCTAGACTATTACATGATGGGTTGTACGTATTAATTTTCAACACTTTTACAAATATATTAAAAAATTATTAATTAATAATTCTTACATATATCTTTACATCTTTAGAAAATGTACGGTGTATATTAAAAAATAAAATTTGTATATAATTGTACACATTTCAAGAAAAGAAATGATATAGATAATTTGTCTATATCGTGTGAATGTGTGTGTGTGTGTGTGTGTGTGTGGCGCGTGCGTCATTTATTTCTACAATTTTTATTACATTTACATTATAATTACGATTATTATACGGTATTATGATTTATATTATAAATACAATTATCCATATTCTATTATCTATATTGTAAAAAAATATAAATAATATATACATATCCATAAATCAACTAAGTAAGTCTTAGAACTCTCACACGAAATGACATAAGCTGCATGTGCATAGCATAAGACCGTTGAACCAATCAACCATCCCAGCATAAAATCGCCATATTGATTTGTATAAGATGCTCCAGCGATTGGTCCAGCGTTCTTATGCTATGCATATGCGGTTTATGTCATTTCGTGTGTGAGGGCCCTTATGATTAAAATATTAATTGATTCAATATGTTTGATTTACTAAGTTTTATAATAAATCTCTAAATTAAGTTTTTTATCTCTCTCTCTCTCTCTCTCTCTCTCTCTCTCTCTCTCTCTTAGATTTATTATGATTCATATATATTTCTCCTTCATCTTTTAAACTTTTATTTTAGTAATAATTACGAATAATAAGGCATAACAAAATTATGTTTCTGTATATTTCAGGATCTTTTAGGGTTAGTTGTAAAAGCGGGCGTTTGTAAAATGTTTATTGGGCGCCCGTCGGACTTTATTCGATTACTCAATGGACGTTTCGGTGTCCAAGCTAGCACGAATCAATGAATGTTCAATGGACGTCCATATGCTATATGGATTTTACAACGCAGGTATTGTTTCCTCGCATAGTAACGAAGATAAACAATATCCACTTTAACGAGCTACTTCTATCAAACATAAATCGCCTAAATGGACATGGAATTTGTTTATCGTGCTCGTTTAATCATGACCGCGGGCATGAGAAGGCAGCAAACATCAATCTAATGGATTGTATGTCGTTAGGGTACCAATAACATCGAATTATCATTTTATTTTTCCCATGGACGATCTATGAGCTTGACTTCATGCAACTTTGACATGTACTTTATATAAAATATAAATCAATAAACATATGCTACAAATAGTTTTTGCATAGTTATTTATGCATTCAACAAAACATTGGAAAATGAATCTTAATAAACTATAGAAACTATCATTTAAAACAAAATACTAGTCAACTTCTTATTTTTAATCATGTTCTTTTTTAACTTGTTCTTCAACCGCGACAAATAAAAATAAAATTTAGACAAATTGCCATCTTTCTTTGACATTTTATTTGATACATAATCATCTTTTGTAGAAATTATTTGATATTGACCAATATTAAAACGCACACACGCATATGTATATTAGTATATACATGCGTATATACCCGCGTGTGTGTGTGTGTGTGTGTGTGTGTGTGTGTGTGTGTGTGTGTGTGTGTGTGTGTGTAGCGCGTGCGCGCGTACGTGCATGCATATGACTATAGAAATATGAACAAGAAAGATGCATAAAAAGATGAACGAGAAAAAGAATATCGACGCCGAAGCAACGGCTAACGGATCAATGGTGTCGAAAGATAAACGTTGAATTTGCATGTGCATCGGGGTGACTTATGATTAATACGATACAAGAGACGTCAATAAACAGCTACTTCGTTCAAAGTAGTCTACAAGCGGCAATACGAAGTACACAACCATGAACGAATCGCTCGCTTATCACTCCCGTCGTGTAACTCGTCATGTTTCTTAGCTTTTCATACCAACGCAAATACATGCAAACAATCTCTATACATGCGCCCGACTATTCTTCTTTTTATTTCAATCATTAAAACTTTCGTCAATGAAAAATGTATGACACTTGATGTCATTATTTGAGCATCAATTCGTCCTGCTTTAAATTTTTCAAAAAAGATGTATATGTGTGACATAATCAAACTTCCAAATTTTTTGTTATTCTATTAAGACAATAAATTTTCGAAATAGATTATAAAAATACCACGAAAGCAATTTTTCATGTTCTAATTTCTTTTTACATAAAATACAAAATATAATTATATATATGTATATATATATAATATGCAGACAGAAAAAAAAGAATCATGAAAGAGAGCATGGAGAGGGAGAGAGAGAGAAAGAGAGAGAGAGAGAGAGAGAGAGAGAGAGAGAGAGATATTCATTCAAAATCTTCAATGTAATAAATTTTCCAACGCGATATATGCTTGCTCGATAAAGTTATGATTTATGTCGGAGATACATTGCATTCTTTCGTTGTAAAAGAAAAAAATAAAAAGGGTCTTTGATAAATTTGATATGCGTGACACACGCACCGATAACTACAACGATGAGACATTTATCCATTTTACAAACACGCATCAAAATTTTTTTAATTAACTATAAAAAGGCACAAAGAGATTAATATATTTTGATCCTTCTTTTCCGTGAAGAGTTAACCAATATTTCTTACTAAAACTTTATTTACAGAGAGCTAAACAATTACAGAAACATAAATATATAAATCATAATTGATTTTAAAAAATAAAAAAGTAATGTGTGAATATAATTATAAGTATAAAATATTATTTTAATTTAAATAATATTCAATGCAGAAAATTAGATGAGCACATTAATAATTTGTTTAAAAAGTGATTATAAGGTTAATCAAATACAAGCTTTATTATTTTAGGATATTATAGGAATAGAAATAAACACAAAAAAAGACATAATATAGTTTTTGCAATAAAAATTTTTTAACTAAAGTTTTTATAAATAAACGGGGAAATTCTCAGTTAGAATCTAAATTGGATTTTAAAGCTAAAGAGTATTGATGCTTACGTGTATTAGGAAATTTAGAAAAAAATTTACTGCTGGTGCTGCAACGTTAGGAAAACCTTTAAAATTGTAGTTTTTAACATTTTCGATTTTTACACTTTTTGCAAAATTCTCACGTAATAATTCAATTTGAACAACGAATTTATTTTCAACAAACAAATTTACGTTGAAAGTAACTATCACACTTGTGTTACAAAATAGTATTAGACAGTCTAATGTATGTTCCAATGGAGAGGAAATTTCACCTTTTACTTATGAAAATTTTAGTTTTGAGATTTTTATTACTAAAAAATCTAAAAATATATTGCTATGCTCTTCTTTTGTGTATATTTTTATTATAATATTAAGCTAAAATAACAAAAATAACAAAGACAGTGTAAAACAAATCCTAATAAATTCTTAACTTTTTTTCATACTGTGGTCTCCTAATGTTGACTTACTTTTTGAAAATAGAAGTAAACGATTAAATAAGTTTTTAAATTTAATTTAAAAATATTTTTACTGCCGAAAGAGAGAGACACATTTATTAATGATTTTTCGGTCGATATTTACGTTTCTTCGAATATATGCAAAGCTTGTTTAACGATGCATTTTCATGCTTTATCAAAAACATATATGCTTAGTTTGTGGATCAAATGACGAGTCAGTATCAAATTATGCAGAAGTGAACAAGTTGAATGAATAACTAATAATAGCTAATAACGCCGAAGCATCTCAAGCATAGAAAAGTATATTTCCGTGTGTAAAAAAAGTGATGAAACACACACGCGCGCGCGCACGCATACATACAAGCAAAAAATTTATGCAAAATGACAGCTTTCTATTGCATAATAAATTTTGTACACAATATTGTACGTCAAAAAAATTATACTATTCATGTTACCTACATTTATTATTTGTGTCCAAATATAGAAGATCAAAATTGTTATTTCTTCAAAATCCTTTAGTTGTTTCCTTAAATTCATACAATTTATATTAAAATTGCAATACTAGTTAAATTTAAAGTCAATAGAAAGTGAAAACCTTTTATAACTCTTCCTCGAACAAAATTTAAATTATTTAAAAATAAACCTTTTATAACTTTTTCTCGAATAAAATTTAAATAATTTAAAAACAATTTTATTGACAAAAATTGTTCAATAGTTTATATGTATATAAATATCATTATACATCATTATACGGACAAATCCTAAATATGCTAAAAATTATCCACAAGAAAGTCCTGATTTACTTACTGATTAACATTAATAATTCGTAACATTACACGTGTTTAAATTAATGATAATATGATAAAGTCGCCTGATTTCTAGATAGCCTAGAAAAAAATATAACACATGTAAAAATTAATATTATAATATTATAATAATTTATTTTATAATTTATATAAATTATAAAAAGTATATATATTTCATAAGTACAAAATGCAAATATACACGTTTAATATCAATTTTTTTTTTGGTTTTGTATACATGTAAATAATTCGGCGTGCAAATAGTTCGCATTTGAATTGAATCGAATAGAATCAAAGTGGATTTATTCTCAAATCTAAAAGATTTGAATTTGAATAGTTCAAGAATTTCAAATCAATTACTCGATTTCGAAACAATTATCTATTTTGATTGTTTTATTTAGGTCTCCTGTGTGGCAAATTTTGTATTAACCCATTACAATCCTCACGTCTAATTGTTTATTGAGATTTCCTTTCCTATCATTTTTGAATTTTTAAACTTTATTTTTAAAATTATTAAAAAATTTGAATAAGTAATCGTTTTTGTAGATTAGTTTCATAGGTATCACAATTTTATAGATTTCGGAACAAAATTTGAAATTATGCTTATACCTTCATAATAAAGTGCGTTAAAATACTATCATCTTAATAATAACATTGTAATTTGTACAAATTTGTATGTATTCAATGTTCATTTAGTAATATATTATCTACAATTACATACCTATTGTCTATACTACTTATTATAATTTTTACTTAAAGAGCATATTATTTTTTGTAATTATTTTCTAAAATTCTTACAATTAATTTTTTCGTCTATAAAAAAGAATCTGCAACGTCATCAAAAATGCTTTACTATGTTTAAATTAGTACGTAGTGTAAATCAAGAAAAAGAGATTCAAATAAAAAAAATTCGATTCAATTCGATTTCGACATGCTATTAAAAATTCAATTCAATTATATTTGATTCAATCTCACAAACGCTTGATTCGCACACTTTAAATATAACGAATTACGCATTAACGCTATATATTTTTATCAAAATTTTATGTATATATGTATGTAAGACATGTATGTGTATTCTATATATGTTTATTTTAGTGTAATTTTCAGATTTAAATATTTTTACAAATATGAAATTGATAACAACGTTAAGATCACTTTTATAAAGCATATCAATAATAACGATATTAAAAAAACGTGTATCGTTATATTTATGAACCATTAATAATATTTCTAAAATATTTTCTTAACTCAAATTCACACATATCTTTAACATGATGTAAAAGTTGACAGTCAAAATACACAATACTAATAATATTATCTCTTGCGTGCCTTCGCATTTAACTGTTACACAAATAGTCTTGGTTTTTTTATTATCTAGTCAATTTATGGTTAAACTTAACCCGATTTTATCCAATAGAATTTTACATAAATGAAGCTTTATTGGATTAAGTCTTATCCTTAAGTTAATTAGATAATGAAAAACTAGAGTATAATGATATAATAATGTTATATAATATAATATAGTAGTACAGTGATCATGCCAACAATAATATTGACAATATTGATTCTTAGAATGCTTGCACATTATCTACTTACACATACACATAATTACATATGTTAATTTCAGAATTAACACATAAATACAATAAAACATGCATATATATAATACAAAATAAACACGAATAAGTGCGCGCGCGCGCGCGTGTGTGTGTGTATGTAAATAATATTGTGTCATTCATTTTTTCAATAGATTCAAGAAGAGTGTGTGTGTGTACGTAAATAATATGTATTATATATATATATATATATATATAATTATTAGAAATATATAAAATTTATCACATTATATCTTTTTATTTTACAGTTTACTTAATAAGAGCGAAAGTAACAATGGGAGTAAGTAAAAGAAGTCTTTTATTCCTAGATGCTCTGAAAAAAAAGCTTCAGTTATCGTAAGTGTATTTCGTATTTAAAAAATCTCTGCTGTCCGAAAAATATACAAAAAAATTGCTTAAACAGATCACTTTTTTTGGACGCAAAAAATTGATATTGAGAAAATGTAATTTTTTCAACAAAACTTTAAAAATATATTTAGGCGCGTAATTCCATCACTAAATCAAACAGCTATTTCGATTAATCTCGAGATTTTTATCTCAAGAATATGTATGTCATAAAATTAGTGGAAAGTATATCTCATAATTACCAGACAAATAATTGATAATACAGATGACTGGAGAAATTATTGTTAAAAAATACATCTCGCTTTTTATCAAATTGTTATCAAATATATATAATATATGCATCTTTCATCAATTTATTATAATAAATAGTTTTCAAGTTATGCCAGTCTCTTATCAAATAGATTGTATATATAACAAAACTTTTAGCAACAAATTATACTTTTTTTTTATTATATAATGTAACTAAATAAACAATTAGGAAAACATGCTTAATTATAATTGGAAGCTGCTGTCATCAATCAACACATGCAACTGTACATTACCGTAGTATATAAACTAGAAAGTATTATGTATTTATAATACGAATCATTATATCGACGTCATGATACTCTGTAAGGATAAGTGAATATGTGCTTAATTAATATAAAAAAATTACATCGTAGATAATTGACATGGTATATACAAATATGTCAACAAATCTGCCTTAGGATTATATCTTGTCAGATAAATATATCCAAAATTTATTATACATATGGTAATGTCGCGACGCCCAGTATTTAAAAAGATAAGTTATGGTAGAGCGAAATTTTCAATGCAATGCAAATTAAACAATTGTTTCCACAAGTTTTTGCATTATGTGTATAAGTGTGTATATATATGTTATTTATAAGTGATATTTATCTATATTTTTATCTATACTTATAATTATATATACAATATATACAATTATATATACAATTGTATATATAATTATATATACAATTATATATACACAATATTTAAAAAGCTATATCTTTTATATATTAAGCACCAAATTATTAAAGAGACATTTCTTTTTTACATTATACATTCTAGTAGATTACACACACATGCACGCACGCATAAATTTTACATATAGCTAGAATCAATCATTTTTATCAATTTTACAATGAGCTATATCAAGGCTAGAAAGTTATAATCAAATTATTTTAAATATAATAATTGTTTAGTTTTCAATAGAAACAAATACAAATAATCGGTACTCGATAATTTTTCATGAATAATAATTTTAAATAGCAACTTTTACTTTTTACCTAATATAATGATAGTACTTTTGCATTAATATGATAGTATTAATCGATGCTGTTAGCAAGTGGAAAAGTAGCGTGCGCGCTTTTGTAATGTATGATATATAAAACGATTTATTTATAAATTTTTGTATGTCATGTTGGAATTTGTAAACTTATTATAGAATTTATATGCTTCATTCAGACATATGTGGTAAATTTGTAGTTTCACTTCGACGTTGTAATCGCTCTGGATGTGAGCAAGCCATCTGACTAAAATCACGAACAACGTCATTGAATGTTTCATCACCAGTGACGCCTATTTCAGAGTCTTTCATTTCTTCATTTAAGAGACCAAGTCGTAATCTGACATAAACATGTTGAGATGTAATAAAACAAAAAATATATATGTACATGTGTATATATGCGCGCGCGTGTGTGTTTATATATAGGTGTGTACACACGTTTATATACATTTATAAAGAATCTTATATAGACAATACTTACAAAGTAACAATATCAGCATTTGCTTCTTTTACAGCAATCGACAAAGGTTTTATTCCACTTTCATCCTCAATATGTTGATCAGCACGATGTTTAAGAAGTAAGCATACTTGTGCAGTATGTCCTACAATATAAATGTAAATATTTAAAAATTACAATATTACTGTTTCTCCTTTAAGAAATACAAAGCAATATTATAAATATATACCTAATTCTGTCGCTAAATGCAATGGCGTTTTTCCCTCGGCGTCTTGACAATTGATACGTGCACCATTTAAAAGGAGATACTCACATGACATAACGGAACCCTGTATACAAGAAAACAAATTATTATTATTACATTATATTTTTAAATATAAGCACAAGTTTTTTTTACAGAGAAATAACGTAAGAAACATGTATATAAAACACAACTCACCAAAAAGTATTCTATATTAAATATTTATACGTTATATAAAAAATATCATACATACACTTATTATCGCTTGATGCAGAGCACTGCGACTTTTATCATTAACATTAGACCACAATTTATCAGCACCGGCCGCTAATGCCGCACACATTACAGGTAAATTGTGCGCTGCTGCAGCTTTGTAAAGCAGCATCTCAGGATGCAGATTTTCTATATCTTCTTCATCAGTAAATTCTTCATCTTCACCAGCCGTTGAATCTTGATCAGAACTTAATTCTAAATTATCATCAATAGCAGGTTTCGGTAAATCGCAACCAAACTTTAATACAGCTAATTCGGTTTTTTCATTACGTTGCTTCTCTGGATGTGATCCAAGATGTTCATTTGTTGAAACGTTTTTATTATCAATTGTGACTTTATTATTGGTACATCTATTGGAATTATCGTCCGATTCGCCGACTGAAAGCGTATTAATATTCACTGTTAATGTATCCATTTCGCATTCTACGGAATTAAGCTTTTGTGCAAGCAGCTCGCTATTTGCAATTTCTTCATGATTTGCAGTCGTATTCCTAATGTATTTATTAGTTTCATTCAAGTCGTTCTGTGAACGATTTAAGATCTTTCCATAAAGAGTAGAGTTATTTCTCAAATCCATATCGGCACTATCATCCGAAGCTATGAAGTTTCGTTCAATTTTCTTCACTTTGTCAACGGTATTCAAACTGTCGATTGATGTGGGTTTGCTTTCGTCCAAGCTCGTGGAAGGATGATTTTCTCTTACAGATGACAATGTTGACGTTTTATTGGCATTACTATTATCGATTTTATCACAACTACGTGGTCTGCGACGTAGTTTACGCACGCTCCATTTTCGAAATCGCATTTGCTCTCGACTAGCATGAGGCTGGCCAGTTGGTATCACATCAGTCAAAGGTTTTACAAATTTACGATCTACATACTTGAACTTTATCCAAGCTTCTCGAACGTTACTAAAGAAAAGAGATGTATAATATATTGTTAAACGGGAATTAGTTAATCAATTCATTATATTATGTACCCATTGCATTTTGGTGTAGCTTTAGTAATGTCGGAAGGTATAGGTAGAGCCTCGTATATGCTATTTACCACGGAATTGCCTAATTCTGCCATCACCTTAAGTATTTCTGGCTCCCAATCATCCAGAGTTAAGGATCGAACTTTGCTATAGTGCACCCCAAGACTTCTATGTACGCCAGAACATTCTAGATGCAGTTTGAAAAATATTAAGTACGCCATGTTACAAATAGTAGCGTATAGCTATAGTGTATACATATTTTTGAATTTTTTTTCAAGTTTACCTATGCAAAGCGTGATGCCCAGATTAATGCTAGCCCACCGTGGATTAACATCGCCACAGTCACAGCAAACCTCATTGCCCGAGATCTTTAACAATTGCTCCCATACTCTGAGATTAAAAAAAAAAAAAAGATAAAATATGTACATATCTCTTCTATCGCGACGAATCGAGCATACGGTATAAATTACACAGCAAAAAGAATATTCACCTTGATTTTGGTTTTGTTAGAAGTTTTGTAGGACTCTTATTATCACGTGATTGTTTGTTTGGATTAATATTGGTGGCTACACTCATACCTCTTTGAATCGCAGCACCAATAGCTTGCTGCATCGCAGTTACCCATGCCAAATACGTTTCCTCGCTGTCTGCTTGTAGTATATGGCTCCTACAAATTAAACATTTTTTTTGTTTATTTACATAAAAAAATTTCTCCCACAAAGCCTTTTTTGATAATCATTACATTCAAGAAAAATCCGAAACGCCTCTACTTACTTTGTCGGACTTAAAACTTCAAAACAATTCCTTCTCTCACAGTCAACTACAGGTTTCACGGTGCATAATCGCAGATCTTCTTCCATAATCGTATATTCTTCGTCACCTATTCGTTTTCGGTATACTAGTTGATGATTCTTCAAACAAAACCATCTTCTATTCCAAGTTTTAAAAGCATTGCTGGTTCTTTTAAATAAATAGCCTTCCATCTTGGAATTGCCCGATAGCAGAGTGGGGATCATATCTCGATTATTAACGTAAATATGACGATTTTCCATTTCTTTTTCAAGTTTATTCGAATCAGTTCTCATCTTAACTAAATTTTCATCAAGATCTTTCAGAAAAGGATCTAAATCTTGAGCAAGATCGCTACCTTGGTGATAATAAGTAATACATGCATGCATATAGCTGAGTAATGTGCCTAATATTTCGTGTCGTTTGTGTGCTTGCAACATTGTCAGTGCGTGAATATAGTCTAACGCAGTGTGTCGAAAACATGATCGAGTAGCCGATAGAATATTTGATGCTTCTTCATATTCTACAGGTCGTGATTTCGGTATTTGAGAATTCCGATTCAATGCAATATCAAGATCACTGGAAATTCTTTCAAAGTAATACCGAGTCTCTTTCGCTCTCTTGATATCACTAGAAAAAAATTGACATAAAATTTCCAAAGGAAACTAAACTGGTTTGATCCAACTAAACTGGTTTATCAATTCTGATTTGAGAATTGACAGTATATACAACTTACTTTTTAATAAAATTATTAAGATCTTTCATCACAGTTCTAGAAGCTTGATCCAATAAAATAGTATGATACTTGTTCATTTCTTGTAAAGCATGAATAAGCTTGTTTAAAAATGCCATTATTTCTGGATTATCACTAAAGTACAAAGATAACTCCCATAGACTATTGGCAAATTGACTACGAGAAAAATATTATTATTATTATTATTTAAGGATTATTATTGTACTATTCTCAATATTTCCCAATTTCTCAAATTTTACATAGATATTTTTACAAGACAATTATAATTGAATGACGATGAAACATTCACAATAGATGTATAAAACTTACTTTTGCTGTCCGACAAAAGCTTTCCCTGTATCAATAGTTAGACTGCAATTTTTTAATACCTGTAAAAAATAAAAATACCATATTATGTGTTTTCTATACATGTAGACTTGTGTTTTCTAAATGTGCATATATACATGGTACATCAGGACATAGTAAGATAATATTATAAATACAAAATTACTTTTGTTAGCGTGTTAAATTGTATAGGTTTTCTTTTTATTTATTCATTATTATACAACATTATTGCCAATTGTTTCTAAAAATTCAATTTAATATTATAATGTCTTAATAAGTTAATATCGTTTAATAGTGTATAACATCATATGATACCTTATCTAACTTTTGTTCAAGTTGATCCACATTTCTCTCCATTTCTTCGATGCATGATCTATAAAATTTGCGTAAAAGTTTAACAATATTTGATAATTTTAAAGAAACAATTTGATTCAAGAGCATATCTTTAAACTAAAAGTATATTTTTAAAAAGTACTTGTATAAGTAAGGGAGAATTAGCGATATGTTCTTTTGTAAAAAAAAAAAAATTAATTGGGTGATTAGGAAGTTATAAGAAATCTTACCGAAACTTGGGAGTATCTCGTAAGCATTCCTCGAATTCAATTAAAGGCTTCATTTTGTACCGTTGACTTTTCAAGACCTTGGAATGCAGTTTTGTCCACTATATTGCGATCTTGAAATATCGTGCGCGCGATATTTTCCATGAAATGATAAGTTTGTTAGCAGTTCGGTACGATTGATAAAATCTCAAGTACTCATGTAAAACCAAGCGCGTTATTCACTATTTCCTACACCGTCCGATTTCTACCGATTCCCACCGTCCTGCGGCTGTCGTCGTTCTTGGTTCTGTCAAACGCGTCAAAAAGTCAAGTTAACCTAAACTAATCTTACCTAACCTAACCTAATCCTAATTTGGACCATGAACATGGATGTAAGAAAATGATTCACATTTCAACGTCAACATCCGATGGATGTCGGCATCAGTCGGTACGCATCGGTGGCGTAGGTCGGCACATGATCGACTAATGTTAATTTAGTTGTGCTTCACCACCGACAGATGGCATTCGTATGCCGTTTTTAAGACAGAAGCCACGGAAACGGAAGAGCGCCAACGCCAAGTTCTGTAAGTTCCGTTCCGTAATCAGCGCGATGTTACGCTACATTTATCGTGACATTTAAATTGACATGTAAAACAAATTAGTCAAATGTAATGTTGGAAACTGTTGAAAGCGAATAATGCGTTACATGAAATGTCTTGGTTCTTACAACGTTCCCGTTTTGGCCTGTTGTTATTACATATTCAGAAATGTAATTGCTGCCGGCGATTCCAACCGCAGCTTTGGATGCATGTACAAATGGAGAAATCTGCAAGAAGGCTTTCAAGAGGCGAAAATTTCCAGGAAACCGATATTTCTGCTAATTTACAAACCGGGTTGTCCGACTTGCGAGAAATTGAAGCCTAAATTTAATAATTCCATCAGAATCCTCGATCTCAGTCAGCAGTAAGTATGTCATTTTTATAGGACATTACATAATTTAAGCGGCACTTGAACTTGAAAACGCAGTTGATTTCGTACAAAAATTTGCATACAATGAAGAGAGTGTACGTGTATCTCGAATTGTAAATTGTAACACGAAAAAAATTCCTTTTTACAATTGCCAACTAACGTAGATAACAAATGCATATAAATGCATATAAATGGGAACAAAAAAGAGAATTAAGCGCGATTAACATACATGTGTCTAAAGACAAACAAATGTATAAAGATTAGTAAGATTAATAGCGAATTTTTGTTGTATAAATTCTCATGACAATACAGCTTTGTTATGGTGGGAGTGAGGAAAGATGAAATGATTCTCATGCAAGATAAAGCAAGATTTCAGCCAGATGGTACCTACGTTCCAAGGATCCTCTTCTTCACTCCGGATGGCGAATTTATGAAAGATATTTATAATCGTCATCCGAAAGCCGATAATAAATATAAATATTTCTACAGCAGTCCGAGTCAAATAGTAGATAGCATGATTTTGGCATTGGAACGTTGTTCCGAAAATTCATTAAACGATACTTTTGAAAGAGGCAAAACGAAAAAGAAGTAACACATTTATCGAATATCAATCTGCCGTATAGTTGGACTTTGCCGAAATAAATTTATCTTGTATTAAAAACATAGCAGTTTCTTAAATATGGTCATAACCATACAGCACAGATTGAAAAACATTGTAAAAACGTTACATAAATATCTCCATATTCTTTTACTGTTTTTTGTCATTTGTAAAATAATGAAAGAAATCAATTAACAATATTAATTTATATATATTACAATTTTGCAAACTCCATTAATGTATACAAAATACAATTTAAAAAAATAAGTTTTTTTACATTAATCGATTTACATCTGTATGCGCATGGATAAGTATAGATGTGTATAAGTTTAAAAAGTTAATATTTTATGAAATGTTTCATATTTTGTATTAATAAATATCAAAACAAAATTTAAAATAAAGTTTTTAATTAAGAGAGAAAAAGAGAGAACAAAAAATTCAAGTATAGTGTATTACATTACAACTTGCAATGTTGCAACGTTTCTACAATGTAAATGAAAACTGTAGTGCTGTATGGGTAAAGAATATTTTACAATTGAAAAAAAACAATTTTGTACTAGTATAAATAAAATTATGTTAATAAGAAAGGGAAAGACAGGAGACCAAAATAAAATAAGCTGCAATAGATGTGTAATAGTAATAGGGCAAGTAAAAATATCAATCGTTTTTGATGAGCCATTCAATCTTTACATAAATTCTGTTCTTTCTAAGCACAGATTATTATATTTTAGAGAGAATAAAGCTTAAGGTCCGATTTATATTCAAAGCGCTATCGACATCATTCTATCTTTGTTTACTAAGCTAGAACGATATAGAGATGGAATGATGCCAATATATATATATATAGTGCTTTGAGCGTGAATCGGACCGCGGCCAAAGTTATAGATATATAATACAGTAGAGATCAATTTAAAATGAATTAACGTTCTCTCTCTCTCTCTCCCTTCCCTCTCTCTTCTCTCTCTTTTCTCTCTTACTCACTCAAGTCATATACCCGCGCCCACGCACGAGTGATAAAGCTCTCTTACTCGGCATTCGAGTCTGCGCCTGTACGTTATCAGATTTAGTACCACATCCAATATACGGTAGCCTATAGCGAGCTCGCAAAGGTAGGCATGACGGCGCTTGCGTTTGCAACAGTTGCCAGACGGTAAAACGGCTTCGCATTGGTCGATGAGTTCGTAACGGAGAACTCACAACCCCTCGTAACCACGCCCAGCTTTTCCGTATGATACGCAACTATCATGTATCTACATTTTATCTTTTTAAATCAACACTATTTTTTTTCCAAGATAATTTTTCCAATAGAAAATTAAAAAAAAAGAAAATAGATATATCTATCACCGTTACTACTGTAATAATCGACAGAGCAAGAATGCTAATTAATGAAATTATATCACGATTGAGTGATTGGATTTACATTCTTGAATTGCAGTCGTTTACAATAGATAAACATTTCTAAAGACAACTGGTGTCTTTAATAAAAGTTACAAGTTTTAATTTTTATTTCAATTTTTTATGCTCAAAAAATTGTTTCCTTTTTTCATAATGCGAATTTTATCATCTTAATGCTTAAATGCTTATATGTTAAAAGAATGTTTTTCTGCTACAAAATTTGATAATAAATCTGTAAAAAATCTGTAAAATGTTATGATTAGCAGAAAACAAGCTGTATGCGAGAGAATGTTCAATCTTTGATATTTTATAATTGTGTAAAAGATACACAGACAAAAGAAAAAAATGCTCAAGAGAAAAATTGTCTCGAGGCGAATACTTAAGTTCAAGTACAGAGAGTGTAGGGGCTTTCGAGCTGGCGATTTCGCAGAACGAGTGGGGCTTACGCACACGTTATACGTTATGTATAGATCTCTTCGCGGACGGTTCTGTATTTGAAGGGTTGCGGATAATATATAGCCGTTTCGGTGGAGAGCTTTTTGGCTTTGACCGTTTCACATCCGGTGGCGGTGGCCAGCGAACCGACCGGCCGGCCACCGCTGGCCCTATGTCGATTGCACCGTAATATCGGATTCGAGCGTGCGCACCTATACTTCTCTCTGCCTCTACGCGTCCGTCACTTTTTTCCCCGTAAAAAGAGAGAAAGAGAGAAAAAGAGTCCCGACCACCATCCTACCGGCGCGACGAATCCGGGGGTGGCTTTAAAAAATGAGCCAGGACATTATTTCTGCTCGTCCCCTCTGCGACTTCTACACGGACTGACCGGTCCAGTCCCACATTCCCTTCCTCTCTTTCTCTTCTCGCTCTAGCCTCGACGTCGTTTCCGCCAGCGCAGCTTGCAATCTGCCGCATCAGCGAATGTGCAAAAATGAAAAGAGAGAAACGGAATCGGCGGAGGGTGCCGGCGGATGACGGAGTTCAGGGGACGAGAAATCGTGATTGGAGAGAAGGGAGGAGAAGAAGAATTATATATCTCTCGCGTGTCTCCCTCGCCTGTCCGTTCGTTCGTTCGGTCGGTCGGTTGGTCGATCGTTTCGGTTTGGATATGGATGTATGCTCGGTGCGGATATATCGAGAGAGAGAGAAAGAGAGAGAGAGAGAGAGAGAGAGAGAGAGAGAGAGAGAGAGAGAGAGAGCCATGGAGCCATTTTCAATTCAATCTATTAAAAGCACGTCAAAAAGTCATATGGTATTTCACCAGCGCGGTAGATCGCAACGAGATCGCGCGAGCTTCATCGCGATCCGACAGCATCCTGAATGGCGTGCATCAATAGGTATATAGAATCACATGGATGACGTATGCATCTATATACATGCGTTCAGATTCCCCACCCGAGTGTCCTCAAATATCATTTTATCCTTGTTGTTAGTTCTCGGATTATCGTATCCATCGAACAAACAGGTTACATTGTAATTCGGTATGCGTAGAAAGAACCATCAAGATCGAAGCATCGTATATAAGCATCTCCTACCTGCGCTTTCTCCTGCGAGCCTTTACGTGGCAACTATAATCTAATCTCGCTTATCCGATCGCAGCTCTTATTCGATCAACCGTTCGTGTAGTGTCAAAGGTGAGTTCTACGTTTGCAAACAACGTAATTCGATATTGTCGCGATCTGGATCTCGGTCGTGCCATTTATTCGAGGGTGCACGTGATCCGCGAGAAATCTCGAATGTACGTGGACGAGCGATATTTTGAATCAGAAATAAGTCGAATACTTTTGAAAGAGATATACATTTTGAGAGTACAAAAAATTTAAGAGCGTGGGAAAAGGAAATTTGCAACAAATCTTTTTAATTTATTAACGTCAGAGGAGCACGACTTGTTTGTATGGTAAACATACATAGACGTCAAGTTTATATGGACGCGTATATGCATATTGTTCTAATTTCTTTTTAAAAGCAATAAAAGTATAAGCAAATTTCAATACAGTTTTATAATTTTTTACATTAATTTGATCACGATTGGATATCTCGAATCGTCTCGTCGAAAGAAAAATGAGCAATTTTTAAAAGATAACATTTTTACTCACTTTATATAATTTTTCCAATTTTGCGTTGCGAATTTTGATACGAAAAGTATATGATACTTTATGAACGGGCATATATTGGCGAACCTATTGGTTTATTGATTTCCCCATCGGCACGTTCACTTTGAGTGGCCGATGTGCGAGAGTAAAAAAGGTCCGTGTTTGTATATACATATACGCCGACGTCACACACACACACACACACACACACACACACACACACACACACACACACACACACACACACACACACACACACACACACACACACACACACACACACACACACTCTCTCTCTCTCTCTCTCTCTCTCTCTCTCTCTCTCTCTCTCTCTCTCTCTCTCTCTCTCTCTCTCTCTCTCTCTCTGCCGTTTGGAATACTTTTATTATTGCTCATAAGTTGCCATCAGACAAACATTCTTTCCGCGAGCATCATAAAAAAAGGTATTTTCCATTGCGAGATTGTATTTATATTTGCTCGTATGACACTCTCGATGATGCTTGCAGCAAACATGTTCAATTTCATTGATTGCTAAATTACAATGTGGATAATTTAATCGAGTGGAAATTGGAAGATTGCGCGTGACGCGTTATTACGTTACGAGTTGTGACAAGTATAATTATTTACCCATGATAATAATTCAGGGAGTCATCCGTAAAAAGAGCGTATAGAAAATATATTTGGTTAGTGGACAATCATATTTGTCACACTTTTATTCTTTCGGATTTGTTCTTAAAAAACCAAAATTGGCACGTTATTTTGTGAATCCTTTTTAAAGTTCTTTTCTTATTCTTTTTATCATTGTACGCCTTTTCTAGAATAATTCCGACAATTTACATTCATAAACTAATATGTCGGAATATTTATTCAAGATATCTGACACCACGATTGTTACTTTTCGAATTTAAACAAAAGGCTCCGAAATGTGAGCAATTTTTGTACACATTCACATTGCTACGTATATCACGCGTGTTAGGGCTTGATAGGGTGAGAGTAGGTAGGTAGGGTAGGTTGGTAGGTAGGTAGTTAGATAGGTAGGTAGGTAGGTAGGTAGATAGGTAGGTAGGTAGGTAGGTAGGTAGGTAGGTAGGTAGGTAGGTAGGTAGGTATAGAAACGTAGCGAGATACGGGATTGAAATCATAATGCGTACAATGCTTTTATTCTATTCTCATTGCGGGGTAAATAACATCTGTACATTAGATCACTATAAAATCGGCCGCCATTGGTGAACCGACAATGGGGTTTCGCTCTCCTCCCTCCTCCCTTCTCTATTCAAATCTCATTGTACAATATGAATCAAAGAAGACTCGTCGCGATGACGGTGTTGGTTGCGGTTTATAGACCGTATCCAACGAAAAAGAGCGAATGGAAAAGAGGGATGGAAGTTGGAATGATGGTGAAGGGGAAGAGGAAAGGCAGAGAGAGAGAGAGAGAGAGAGAGAGAGAGAGAGAGAGAGAGAGAGAGAGAGAGAGAGAGAGAGAGAGAGAGGGGACACATTTCTCAAGAGGGAGAGGACGAGAAAGGCGTGCATGGTTAAGAACAGTCGGCTGAAACAAAAGGCGGAGCATAGAGAAACGTCTGAGCATCGCTTCGTATTGTGTTTTATGCTAGAACGGGTTTTAAATAAAAGAGTAATGTGTTTGTCCGTTGCCACCACCGTTACTACCACCGCCGCCGCCGCCGCCGCTGCCGCCGCCGCCGTCGCTGCCGCTACCACCGCCACCGTCACCATCGCCATCACCACCACCATCACCACAACACCGTCACCATCCCATCATCGTCACCACCATCACCGCCGTGCGGAAGATACACACCGATCGACCTCGGGGTGAGTGGGCGAAGGTAGGTAGGTGGGTACGCGACTAGGTATGTCCCCCTTTCACTTCACGGCAGATATAAACTCTTAACATCTCCGTTTGGTACAGCGCGAGTCTGCCAATCGGCGGCCGGTAGAGGCGTGGCTGCGGCTCGGTGAAACCTCGCGTTTGGTCGAGGTCTCGGGGTGGAACACTGTGGCACAGTGTTTTATTTCGCGCTCGCGTGGAGTATGGAGGGGACCGTTAGTTTCAGCCCTATCCCTCCCCGAATACGGATTCCGTCTCTGTCTCCTTATTCTCTCTCGCTCTCGCTCTCATCTCCCTGCCAACGACTGTGGCCCCGTTGAGCTCCCACTTTGCTGCCGCGCCGCACTCTACCGCCTCTCCGTCTATCCGCGCGCGCTACCTGAATCGACTCACCCGGGATGCTGCAATTGTTGACAATGTCGGCGAGCGGGAGGGAATAGAAGGGGGCGAGAGCATGAGCACGAGTCGCGGGCGGCGGGACGCGATTCCGCATTTCGGCCCCCGGCAGCCGAACGAGAGGGTGTTGTTCTCTGTGCGACAGTCGCGTACAAACTTGGCAAAGTGTAGGCGTGTGCGCGCACGTACGATGACAGGCCAGTATCTATCTATTTGCCCTTGCCGTCTCGCAATGTCTTGTAAGCTATTGAATTTTGCAATGTCTCGACAATAGTGTGCACATAAACCGGCGGATATCTCGCTCCGAGCTTCGATCGGGTAACGCGATCGCGGCACGCCGAGAGCAATTTCGCCGAATCGTCGTCCGTGCAGGTAGAGAGAAGATCACTCACTTAGTGGCTCGGTGTCCTCGCACGGTATGTGGCCGAGTGTCGTCGAGTACGCGGCTTCGCGCCTGGCCGAAATCATCCACGACGCGCGGTGATCGCACGAAGTAATTTGTACGCGGTCGGAAAGAGATTCCCCACTCCTCACACTCACGATTGAGTGTCATTAACATCCGGAACAGCGATCATGTCGTTACCCCGCGGCGTCGGCCTCGGTGTCGACGTGGGCCAACTAATGCAACATCAACAACAGCAACAGCAACATCACGTGCTGCCGGCCGCGTTCTTTCTGCGCGCTAGTGCCGAGAGGTATCAGCGGACCCCCAAGTGTGCGCGATGTCGGAATCACGGAGTCGTGTCCGCGCTTAAGGGGCACAAGCGCTATTGCCGATGGCGAGATTGCGTGTGTGCCAAGTGCACCCTTATCGCCGAGAGACAACGCGTTATGGCTGCTCAGGTAAGATTCCCCCAATTTTTCTATTTGCTCTATGTGGCAAATCTATCTTCGTCTTCCAACGAGACTCGACTTTTTTTCCAAATTGTCCCCAAATTCTTGTTGTTTGAAACAAGATTAAATAAATATTAAATAAGTTTTGAAAACGCAAACTTTTTCTGCAAATGAGATTTTACTCGTAGACTCGGAAAATTATCGGCACCTGTACTTTGATAACTTCGATGAATTATATCTTAAATGAACGTGGAAAAAATACGATAATATAGATAATCATTAATTTAGTGTAATAATTTTCATTATCACGAATAAATATAAGGATTTTTACGTATCCATAGCTACACGTTTTTGTAAGAAAGAAGCGAAATATTTTAAAAAATTCCCGAAATTATATTAATTTGTTATTTTTGTAAAATATGAAAAATATATGAAATTTATTAGGATAACATTTTCTAAAGGTATTGAGAAAAATGCTTGAATTCTAGAACTTTTCAAAAATTTTAAATAATATCTGATGAATTGTTACTCAAATGCAAAAATATTAATATTAAGATATACTATCATCCACATAATAAATTATGTAAGTGTTAAAAGTTGATTTGAAAAGGTATCTGAAGAATGACTATTAATATATTGTCAGATGTATGGAAAGATTTTGTAACTACCTCATAACAACGAATAAATATAATTAGACAATGGATTAAGTTTGACAAAAACTTTAATTAAATTTTTTAAATTTATATTATATCAATCGCTAATTAACGTTTCAATGCATATTACTTTTTCTACGTCCTACTGAAAGCGTCCTTTTATAATTTTAATTCAACTTTCTCACTATTTTGCTCCCTCCTTGTGCTGCATCAACGTGTTAATACACACACACATTTTACATCACACACACACACACACACACACACACACACACACACACAGATAGTATACACGATTATCCTGTTTTCCTCTATAAATTATCGTTGACAGAATTTTTCTGCTTTATGGATGTGATATATCAGTGTAGCTATTAAATCATGGAGACAATTAGATTATATTTCAAAAAGAGAATTGTAATACTACACAGAGAGAATTTTATAGTAAAAATTGTAATAAATTGTAAGCGCGAACCAAAGAAGTGATTACAAAAATTATGGTTTTTATCAAATTACCGTAGTATTTACACTACTTACAGTATAATTTTCTGAAATTTCTTTTTATGGTCTGTAGCTACTATCGTATATAATAATTTTTACTATAAAATTTTCTTTGTATTAATCAGTGACATAAATACACTGATCTTTCAATGATGATTGCACAATAATTCTGAAGAAAAAATCACTAAAAGTCAGGGGTTACTCACTAATTAACACGTATAGTTATATTAGTTATAAATATTCTCTAAATTTCCTAGAGTGAAACATTACTCTAAAAGAGTGAAAATCGAATATATCTAAGTTCGAGTGATTTGTCACTCTAATTAGAGTGAAAATGCACTCTATAAGAGTGATTTTTATTCTAATGAGCACTCTTATAGAGTGCATTTTTACTCTAATTAGAGTGACAAAACACTCGAACTTAGATATGTTCGAGCAGAGGGACTAGACATTTCGATGCCCGAGGCAAAAGAAAAATTGCGTCCCTTGTATTAACAAAAAACATTTCTTTTACAACATATAAAATATAATAAAAAATAATATTAATTAGTGGTATTTAATATATTAATATTAATTTAATTGGGACATACAATCACGTGTACAGGTATACATTACAAGCATACATATTTAATAATACTGATGCTAATAAGCATTTTAAAACACTGTAAAAAATTTATTGCAACAAAGAATATTACCCCAGCCAAGGTTCAAACCTGGACCTCCCTACGTTTTGGTATGGACGTCTCTACCAATTCTTAACTTTAAAATATATAGAAATTTTTGTTGCCATTTTTGGGCTCCTTCAAATTTTTTACATGAGGCAAGTGCCTCATTTGCCACACCCTAGCCCCGGCTTTGTGTTCGAGTTTCACTCTTTTAGAGTAATGTTTCACTCTAGGAAATTTAGAGAGTATACCACTGAAAATCAGTGAAAATACTGATTATAATTTATTGAAGAGTATGCTTGTCATTTAGCTAATATGATCGGGGCTTATATTTGGAATCTTTCTGCGAATATCTAACCTGCTGTAACAGAATGAACAATAAAAGCAATTGTGATCGATCCTTCATGTGCTTGTAATATATATGACAGAGAGGGGGAGGGGAAGTAATTCTATAGCATAACATCTGTAATTTTAATTACGGTTTACAATAATGAAATTTGAAGACAAATAATGAATATTCTTTCTATTATAGAAATATAAGAATATTCGATTACGCGCGATATGTATCAAGGAGGATATTCTTTATAACACACAAATTGTTATACGTTCGTCTTGCTTAATATCTAATTAATATATCTCAGCAAATTTTACCTAATGTTTATCACGTTTGTTGTTAAACGAGAAGGAAATTGTTTCAGGTCGCGCTCAGACGGCAACAGGCCCAGGAAGAAAGCGAAGCGCGCGAATTGGGCCTACAATTGCAATACAATGCCGGCAGCTGCAATACTGCCCCCGTTCTACCAGCGACCGCCGGGGCGACGCCAGCTGGTAGCCCGCCCCCGCACCCGGCGCATGTAGCGAGTCCGGCGGGTCTCGCGATACCCGCGGCAGCAGCGGCGGCTGCTGCCGCCGCTGCCGCACATATCCAAACGCAGCTTCAGCATCAACAACAGCCTGCGGAATGTGGTCTACCGAGAAAAAGGTCTACCCAAGACGAATATCGGCAGTCCAAAGTCGACAAGAATGATGCTGTTGTCGGTAAGTGAACCGTATTTTGTTCTGTCGCGTTTGAATCCTTATTTTAAATGTTGTCTTTTATCAAAAGTTCCTACTAACTGACTAACACATTACTTGAAATACTTGACATGCACACGCTCGTAACAATGCTTCTTAGCGTTGTTAAGTTAAAGCGATAGTATCGTCGATTTCTTATTTGAAGAGCGCCAAGCGCTCTCAGAACAAAAGAGAAAAAGTAGAGTATCGCTATTTAGTACAAGTTCAGTATGTATGGGTGCAATAATAATCGACGGCACGCGACTAAGAAGCAGGCGCGCATGTGCGTTTGGCACACGCGTGACTTGCGGACGAGTGGCCATTAAGAACGTGCGTACCACGCCTTAAGTAGGGCAAGTGGCCGCAGGCCATAATGTTGTTAAGTAAATAATGGTCACAAGCTCGTAGGCCCTTATTATACTCAAATGCCACTCGAAGTGAAAGTCGTACTCGTTAGTGACGGCCTTTAATTCTCTCCGTTCGTTCTCGACCCTTTCGTACTCCTTCCGCGAACTTCTTTTCCCGGACGACTCGTTCTCGCCCTGTACAGTACAAGTGACATGCACGCATTTACATCCTGGTATATATACTCAAGTGCACTTTCGCTTTTCTGATAAACTTCTGGCATCTTGCTCTCACACCTTACTTTGCGTATCGACAAACCTACCTACCTCAATATTTCGTCGGCTTGTTCAATTCTTTCAATATCAACTTATTCATCCTTTCTTCAGAATGTTTTATTTCTTATTTAGATGTCGAAGGGAAATATTAGAATCAGATTAGATCGCATTTAATGGTGCATATCCGATCAAGACACTTGTAATCGAAATATGTGAGCACACCAGGATCAGTTTCTTTGTTTCTTTTTTCTCTCTTAGTTGATATTATTTTATTTCAATGCAGTTGCAATCGATTATCGGTTTGTTACGAATACTTCATGTAGCGCTTTTCTATCGCTCATATCGCACTTTATTGTTACCTCTGGCAATGACATTTGAAAGAGATTGCCCTTTGTTGTGTTCTTGTTGCAAATATAATTGTGATTACTAAAATCTATGTGCATCGTGATGTTTCGTTATACATGTATGCATTCAACTCACCACAAGAGTATCTTGCAACGAAACAATCAATGGATCGTTTAATTACTCATCATACATTTTAGTCCTTTATCGCTACAATTTATCTTTCGTCTTCTTTCACTTGATTGCTCATTTAACAATAATTTTTGGAAAATATTTATTGATATATTTACAATGTTTTAGATAAAATCTTTATGCATAAATAATAATAGCTTAATAATAATAAGCAAATGTAAATTTTTAATTAAAAATTAATTAGGCGACCTAGAGAACATTATACACGCGTCTCAAATTACATAAAAAATTTTGCCTTTATTTTCTTACACGCTTTTCGTCGCTGTATATAATTTTTATTATACCTAAGTTGATTTCTGTGATATATCACAGAGTACTGGATTATACCGTCTAAAGAGCAAAAAAAAGAAAAAAACGAAGAGAGCACGAGATCTGATAGCAATCGCCTTCCAGGCGAATTCAAAGCGTGCAAAAAAGGGCAAACGATGTCGACGAAGAATATCGTGAGCGAACATTTTCTTCCTACGAGGGAAGATGCTTTTGCTATTCTTTATGGAACACAGATTCTCTCGCCCATAAAAAACGGAAAAATTGCAAGAAAGAACGATCTCTAATAATATTCAGAAGTAATTAAGAATTGAATCAAATTTTAAGTATATTAATTGTATCTATTAGTATAAATGTACAAATTTCTAGATCTGCGTGTGTGTGCATAATAATTTATTATCTAATAATAAGTAAAAATTACAAATTTGTAGTTCTCAACTCAAACTACGTGCCTAATATTCATCAGTCTTAAAAAGTTAAAACAGTCTTTATACGAAGTCAGAATACATAATACTACAAATTAATTTGATGTTAAATTTAATAATAGTATTATAATTTTTTCTACACACGCAAAAATTTAGTGTCGATTCATAATGGTATTATTCGAAATATATTTCTAACTTTTGTCTAATTCTTATTTTTAATATCACAAATGTATCAAATATATCAATTTTTTTTATGAATTTAATGTTTTCTAAATTAAAATTTATTTAAAAGGGAAAGAATAAAAACACAAGAAAATTAATATAAACAGCTTATTTTAGTAAATCTCACTTTAATCGTAAACAACAAAGGCGTAATTTATCTGTCTAAATTTATTATCTCGGCATTTGGTTTATAAATTATTATAAATTATTTGTATTGATTCACGTGCTAGTCTACTGATTTCTAATTTTATTTTACAATAATATTTATGTGACAAATTTATGTTGAAAACCGTAAGGAACATGAAAAGCAACAAAGATACTACTCTGTTACTATAAGAACCCTTAGCGTACACCTGGGTCGTTACGATCCCGAATGTACCGCGCGTACCTGTGGGTCGAGGGAGATACGTAAGATGTCTTTCTGGTCGATCTTTGAAACAGAGCACTTACACTACTATAGAACTTCGGAGAGTCTCCGGTCGAGAAGTTTAGCGGTAATTGAATTTCTCGGATCAGTGCCTTCGACCGCGGGGGATTCTGAGTTGTTGGTCGCTAGCGCGCACACACGCACGCACGCACACACACACACACACACACACACACACACACACACACACACACACACACACACACACACACACACACACACACACTCTCTCTCTCTCTCTCTCTCTCTCTCTCTCTCTCTCTCTCTCTCTCTCTCTCTCTCTCTCTCCTCTCCTCTCTCTCTCTCTCTCTTAGTAGGTCGGACAGATCACGAGGTTACTTGCTACCAAGTGGGTGGGTGTACTCTCGGTAGCAGAGAGAAACTCGACGAGCTCCCATTATATCGCAAACGGGAAAAGAGATATCTACTTCTTTATACTTAACGCTAAGGGAACGGATACTCGCGACTTTACAAAAAAAAAAGAAATTTTTTTTCAAAGACGGAGAAAATTGAGTAAAAGAGATTTTTTATTAAAATCTTTTCGCCATTATGTCATTAATGTTCTTTACTCCAATTTACGTGGTTTTATTCTATGCTTTAGCTCTAGCAGAATACATTTGTTTGATAAAGTTTAATCTTAATTTTTTTTTATTTGACAATTTACAATAATTGACTGAACCGATTAGACACTCTTATCATCATGAATGTAATTTTAATAAAAATGTAACGTTTGTAACAATTAGAAAAATAATAATGACAGACTGTCTTCGATTTCAATCATATTTTGATTTTAGAGATTTTGTTATTAATATGATTATCTATATGTTTTAATAAAGATATATAAGTACAGGCTCTTATATTAAAATAAATAACTAAATAATTAATACACGCTTACAGAGCTAAAGCTGGTTGGATTTTGCTAAATAAACATTTTAATAATTAAATGTACAAACGTTTCGGCCATCTTCAGTGTACAAAACAATTTTTCTCGTAGTTACAATCCCATTCGTTAATCCACATGATACTTAAACGGTGAAAATTAATAACTCTCTCGCTGAGACTTAGGTAAACATTGAGTCGAAATACCATGCCCTATCATCTATGTTTATAATGATTGTAATCATTAATATAAACCGCCGACAAGGATTACTATGTTAGCCAAAAAATGAACTCTCTCATTCATTATGGGTGGATATTGCTAAGGTCAGACTTATATTATCTATATGATTGTTTGAAATTATAAGACATATTATTTTTCAGTTTTTAATTTAAATAACCAAAAATCCCTTACATAAACAATGTTTGATAGATTTTTATTATTTAATTATGTGTACAGCACGATGATACAATTGGTTACTACGAATAGTTTCAAGTTATTCATGAGTCGAATATGTTAACTGACATTTACGAGCGATGAAATACAAGAGGGTGTACTTTGCATAGCAAAGGGCGAAGCGCCGCACGGCGCAATCATTACGTCGAAAAGGACGATGTCGAGATTTGGTCTTTCCGTTGAGATTCTCTATGGAGGAATAGGGTGGAGCAGAGAGGAGCAGAGAAGATTTGGGAGGGCTTTGTAGAAACCGGTGCACACACGCACGTGGCAGGCGCCTTTTGTATGTACGTGTGCAACACACCCTTTATCCCATAAGGATCACTTGGTCGCTTCGTCTACCAGGGACCATTATCCGGCAATTTCTCGCAGGAGAGGGAGAAGCTTCTTGGAGTGTCCAAGAAACTTTGTGAAAGACCAGTTCGCTTCCGTTCTTCGTCCTTCGTGACTGCGGAGGACACCAGGAAATTATTTCGTTCCCTGTAATACGCCCCCTGCGCTTCTTGGATTCTCCTTGCAATTCGCGCTCTCGTGTGAATTTACGCGGTGTGTTTTCACTGGGGAATGAGCGGCATAAGAAAGATTGCATCATCGTTTTCTTTCTTTTAAATGTCAAAAGTTTACCTACCTGTCCACCTATGCCTAAATTTTCTAATTCGAAAATAATATTGAGTTTTTCAAAAGTAATTTATTCCTGTTAGTCAAATTACTTTATTACGTTACACGAACTTTTTAATTGTATTTTTAAATTGAGGCAATAAAAACCTGAATTTTACGTGAAAATTTAATAAACGGTTAAAATAAAAAGGTAACGTTGACTATAATTTTTTTCATTAATATAAAAATATTCACAAAGAGTTGTGCTTAAAGTAGTTGTTAAAATTGCGATTAAAAAAGAATAAGATTATCCATTCTCTGTAAAAACGTTTAATTGTTAAGTGCACTAAAGAATTAATAACGGAATCGGAACCGTTGATCAATCACCCGTTACATTAATTTGTGATAGTGTTATACATATACGCACTAGTCGGGGAACGAAGAATTTGGCAAGATAAATACGATTTAAGTAATCAAATTCAAAGTCGGTTAAGGCAGAGAAAAAGAGAGGGAAGGGGGCGTCATGGCTCGCATGGCTACTTATGACGTGCCTGGCAACATTGTTTGCAAAGAGTCAGCGGGACTTCGAAGAATACAAACGCGGACAGATAGGTAAGGCCGACTCGACCTTACTTATTTGCATAGGTGTACCCGCTCTCGGGGTCGAATGCACGTACACGTGCAACGCCGCCGAAGGAGCACGTCTCTAAGAGTGTTTGAACAAAACTTCTACCAGCGTTCCGACTACCTTCCTCTCTGCTCTGTCGGATTCCCCTAAGATCGTTGGCGGTATGGCTCTTGACAGCTCGATCTTTGTTGATCGATACAAGATCCGCGGGAATGTCGCTAAATATCATTTTGAACGTGATTTTATGCTGGTAACTGGGTGTGAATACAAGGCGAGTAAAAGCTGTACCTCTTCAGAATGGAGATACAGAATGATATGGAATGGAGATTTGTGAGCGACTCTGTCAAGTTGTCGACTAGCCTCGCTTCAAGATATTTGAAGATTATAATTTGAAGATTATAAAACCGATGAACCCTGATAGAAAAAAAGAGGAAAAAACCTGTTGCAATGGTATACACTACAGAGATAAGATCTCAAGTGCGTCATCTTATAATATATCCTATAATTATAAGTAACATTAGCGCCCATACAGCAATCTGGAGCAGCACGTACAAATCTTTCTCTTTTTTATTTCAATTCTTCTAAAAGTTGATGAAAAAATAAATTTCAAAGATATTTCCACAGTGACAGCCAATTCGATGTAACTTAATTTCGATAAAGAGTGATTAAAATAATCTTCGGAAGCCACGTCAGCTCTCTCGAAAAAAGAAAAAGCAATGGAAATCAGACACTCCATGGCAGAGGCTTCGCCCTTCGGCTACTTCCGCGAGCATAAAAGAGCCATTCGATCCAGTCGACTTAATTAATTTGGCAGGGGAACGTACATTCAAATATTTGATTGACGTAAGAAATATCTAACTTTTTTTTTCTCGATTATCATAGCGCGGCAAATACACACGACATTTGCTTCTTATATTTAGTTATCTTATACATAAGTGATATAACTCTAATAAAAGATCACAAATATTGGTAATATTCGTATTGTTGTATATTTTTGTCATGATTTGCGAATATTTTTAAAGTAATAATAATATGTAAGAAAGACTTAAAGATTGATGTAACTTGATGATTCAAGAAATTGTGAATACGGTTGTGAATAAGTATAGACGGCTCATCGCGTGGAGCCGACGATAGCGGACAAAGCTTTCTCGACATGCGACAACATGGCGGCTCAACATCGCAAACGCAACGCATTGGCGAACATCCAGCCGAGCGTGAAAGCCGTCGTTGTAGATTCGACAGGCAGAAAGAAAAAACTAACGATCACGTTATATTCCTCGGAAAATAGAAGCGAGGCCCGATGTGGAAGGGCAAGCTCTCGAAGGAACCCCTGTAGCGGGGAAATGGAAGCGACAGGATGGAAAGGGTGAGCGAATCGCGCCCACTCTTCCTCCCGAGGAAGCCTACTACCACGCTCAGAGAACGTACTTGGCAAACATTTACGAGGCATAAACGCCAAAACAAAAGGCGACTGGGCGCGAAACAATTAAAAACGTTACGCCCGATCGCTCTCCAACGTTCTCGTCTCTTGCCCTTCTTCCCTCTCTTTCTCTCTCTCTCTCTCTCTCTCTCTCTCTCTCTCTCTCTCTCGCTCCCTCCCTCTCTCGCTCCCTCTCTCTCTCGCTCCCTCCCTCTCTTGCACGCGCGCGCGTTCTTCCTACGCCTTCTACCCTCAGCTCACTCCATCCATCATATATTCCGAGATGTATATATAACTATCCCGCGACCGTATTCACCCCTTTCACAACGAAAACACATGAACGTTGTAAAGCGGTGCTTTCACGCATACATACATACGTATGTACAAAAGTGTACGCGTACACATACAATACACATGCAGATAGAGAGAGAGATAGGGGGGGGAGGCTTGAAAATAAAAGGGAATCGCGACGATTTAATGACTGATCGGGCTGTTGCTCGCTGTTGCTGCAGACTGAAGAGCTCTTCCTCCCCCGCACGTCTCGTTTCTGCTTTTCCTCTCTTTCTGTCTTGCCTTTTCTCTTTCTCTATTTCCTTGTCTGATAAGGAACTTGCTGGTTCTTCAAACTCTCGCACCCGCTCTTGAATCGGCAGGGTCATTTTTGCACGGCAGATCGAGCGCTGCTATTTTCCGGGCGTATCGATACGTAATAATGAGAGTCTTTTCTTATTGCTTAGATTCCGTTTTGGGTTTTGAGTCTATAAACTGCTGCTGCTATTACTATTACTCCCTTTTTATATACACACATGTCACATACATAAATTTTAGTGCATCGTAATGCGCATTAATACGTTTTAAATTATTGAATCTTGAAAGCTAAATCTCGGCAGAAAAATTTTTGGTAAATAAATTTAATTACTTGTATACAACTGTAAATTAATACTTTTCCTAAAAATTAATATCGTACAAGATTGCTATTTATTAATCACATGCGACTATGCAAGAGAAAAGAAAAATCGTTTTCGAGTTTTGCGTACACCCTTCACTATTTACTTTATGACTGATGAGAATAATAGAAAGTGATAATTGAAAGCCCTCTCTCGCATAATCTTCAATTTCTCGCGTGATTCAAAACTGGCGAATACAAAAATTTATCGAGAAAATATCACTATAAATACGAATAAAAAGTCTCTGTAAAACGGAATCCACCTTTTTAATTGGTTAAATGTCTAGAAATGGTGTTATACATTCCAATTTGTGTGTGTGTGTGTTGATTTTTCTTTCTGCATATTGGAGTAACCTTAGAAGAAGATAGAAGCAAGCTGAAAAATATAAAATAGAATCATTATACAAGTATCATTAGACATAGTAGTCTCTTAAATCTCGGTCAAAAGAGGAAGGAAGGAGGGGGCAGAAAGATAAAAGATTTGTATCGAGAGGAGCGTCGCGCGAGCGTGGTTAGGCTTGTTTCGCCTAAGCCTAATTTATAGGGATGTTTCGTGTCCTCCACAGTTGCCCCGCAGGCTGTGTGTCCTATTACTCCTATTCTCTATTATGCGCCGACGCCGCCGCCGTCGTAGGCCGAAGCTTCTCCCGATATCTATGTGCCATTCTAAATTATTCGGTATTGTCCTCGCATGATTCCATTGTCCGCGTCTGTCTCCACCGTGTGCTGATACGCCATGCCGCCGCAGGTTAGGGCGTAGACCTACAACAACATCCGCCGCGTCGCCGCTGATTATGCGTGCGTGTATCTGCTTCGAGTGCGTCTTGTCATCGTCGATCGTCAAGAGAGAGATCTATACATACGTACATCGTCGAACATGTCTAATTAATCGTCATTCCCGAACCAGCACGCGTAAACGTACGGTAAGAATATGCGTCGCTCAACGGAGCTGTCTGTGACGGATATGTGAAATCGACGATTGAATCGGCAATGGATCGCTTTTTCATGTTAAAACTTATGCACAGTAATTTATTGCAAGGATAATTTTCAAGTCAATAAATAAATGTCAAGGATAAATGCGTATGACCCATCAAAAAGAAGCGAAAGAGAAACGTATATGATTAAGTTTTAATGAGATTATTTTAATATATTTATGTCATCGACAATTAAATAACAATTAAATTTATAATTATTTCGGTAATTGGATGTGTGTGTGTGTGTGTGTGTGTGTGTGTGTGTGTGTGTGTGCGCGCGCGCGCGCGCGCGCGTATATATATATGTATCTATATAATTATTATACATATATTGATAATATAAAAAATATAATATAGAAAATATAACTTATAAAAAATGTAAAAAAAAATTTAAATATACTAACGCATTTTTGTGTATTCGATTCAACACGATCTTGTAAATAACGTGAATTCAAATCACAGCGACGTTACTTCATCAAAAAGCCATCGGCAGGCACCGGTAGTATTTAACTGGTAGTACTCTAGTATACCATGGCACTTATTTTTCTCCGACGTACGCAACGAGTTTTATTAACTTTTGCGTATCAAAATACATGCTAGGTATACATATATCCATGGGATGCCCTACGTCGGAAGACATCCAAGCAAGTTAGATCTCTCATTCGTGTGTGTGTGTGCGTGCGTGTGTGTGTGTGTGTGTGTGTGTGTGTGTGTGTGTGTGTGTGTGTGTGTGTGTGTGTGTGTGTGTGTGTGTGTGTGTGTGTGTGTGTGTGTCTGGGACAGGAGAGATTACAATAAATTGCATACACACCCTTCTTGAAATACAAGACAAGTACAAGGGGATGAGGAGGAAAGAAGGGGGAAAAAGATTCCCGTTCGCGATACTGTGTTCCTTATTGAGCCACGTTGCTTTGTCCCATCCAAAGGGGCGGTGACGTTTCACAATGATCTCAAATTTTCTCACCTTTCTCGCCATTGATTAGATAGGTACTCTAGCTCAACTAGTACAGAAATATCGTGTGTAAAGTGTTCCAAGTTTCGTGCGATATTACTTATTATTTTTATTCATTTTATATAGCTGCACGACTCAATAGCTTAAACGAGCCATGATAGACTGTACAATGGTACAGAATTAAATCTTGCGTATATTTGAAAATGCAACATGAGGATTTGGCAGATATCTGACATATGTACTTAATTACGCCGGTTACATTATCGTCAGACTTTACGAAGGTTACAAAGGGATAGAAATTTCAACGTCGTGCGAATGGCACGCACGTCGAAAGTTGTAGGGGTTCATCCCAGCCGGAGGTCGATCGGGGATCGGGGGTGTAGGTCCCTGAAAGAATGATATTTTAATAACAGCCTCTATCTCTGCTGGTAATATCTACCAGCGATTCCTACGAGAAAATGGAGTCTAAACGCGTGTGTTTATCGGTGTGTGCAACACTTATACAAACGTATCCCAGGACACGTCGAGGGTTTAAGAATCCTCTCGGTGCGCCAGCAGCTACATTAACGCGGACTCTCGATATTGCATTCCTTTCCTTTGACGTCCTCGAATGTCAATTATTAATGTTATTATCTAGATGCCACGCTGGAGGAGGCAAGTCGACGAAGATAGCTGTATCCTGCTACGGAATTTTCCCTCGGCTCATCTCTTGCGAGAAACGCGCGCGTCACTCATTCGTGCCATAGCATATACATATAACATATACAGTATATAACGTGATGTTATTTAGTGCTGCCGGGACAAATCGATTGAATATAATAGTGCTAAATTAATTAGAGCAAATTGCAATTAACGCAAAAATTGTAAATATTGAATAATCGCAAACTCTATTAAGAAGAAGTTATGAGTATATATATGAGCTATAAGCAACTAAGAAGAAATTTATCATTGAAAAATCTATAATATACATATTTATCGATATTATTTTTAATCAATTGTCAAAACTCAGTCGAAATCAGAACTTTTTCTTAGGCGAGAAAAACTTGACTTGACACGGAGCAAATTAAAGCAAAAAGATTATCTATATCGTAAAAAAAAATGAAATAATTGCTTCCGATCCATGTAATCGAGAAAATCCGGATAATCTATTAAATGGAGAAATCGCTGTTAAGAGCACGATAAAGACTCCTGTGCTTAGACGGGTACGCAAAGGGCCGCTCGTATATGAGGGTGGCGTAACTCAAGAGGGTGGGTTAAGGGAATAAGGGGGTGAAAACGGAAACCGCTCTGGCTACATTTCCCCCCTATCAATCTCTCCCTACTAATAAACGAACGGTTAAACTTTTTAACGAGCGGTCAGACTTTCACCTCCTAAGCGCGACCAATCACCCAACGGGATTCTTTCACGCATTGCCGACGACTTAATGCTCGTGCACGTGCATAACGTGCGCGTGTTGTAACGGCGCCCTTGAGAGTTCTGTACACCCTGCTTATTGGCAATACTTTTAGTATTGTCAAAGATATTACTTGCTTGCGCGTATATGCCTTTATGTATGTGTCCTCTCTCGCAATTATGTTTTCAATAAATCACATTTTCGAAAATTCAGTATTTGTTTCGAAAAATCAGACAGATAATCGCGATAAACTCACTCTTAGTCGTATTTCCTGTTACTTGGCTACTAAAACATTCCAAGAACAGATCCCGTTCTATTTCAGGCTTGAAGCGACCTAGAATCTCCGAAAACACGACCATATTGTCAACCAGCGATACAGGCAATGAGGATGATCGTGATTCTGATTCCGGTGGCGAATTACGAGTAGATCGTTCGTTAGGTAAAACTAAAAAAACTGTTACATTTTTTGCATCTTTTTTTTTAATGCGAAAAAACATTCATAAACATAAAGGTACAGATATAAAATTATCTTTTCATTCATATTAACGCATATAATCTAATATGTTAGCAACGAAATCTTAAATCGTAAGTACATCAAAATCTTAACGCTTAACAATAATGAACAATATTTAATATACGTTTAATTGCTCTGCTTCTATTCAAGCATCTAAGAGTTGTGATTAACTTGAGTATTTCGAATCGATCGGATTGGATCGTTTCTTTTATAAAGTTCTTAAAGTTTCCCGATCAAATGACAAACGTTACAGTGGTGTCGACGCCGTCAGGAATACCAGAATCTGAGACAACAGCGAGAAAGCGAACTAATAGCTTGAACGATTCCGAGGAGGATAGTCCAGAACCGGGCTCGCAGAGTCCGACGCATACCCCGCCACTAACACCCGCCTTGACACCGCAAAGGGAGGACACTCCAGCACCAGAAAATCTCAGTCTTCGCAAAAGTGGCAGTCCTCCGCAAACGCAACAGACTTTGCAACCGGTAGATTTGGTTCAACCTAGGCCTAGTCCTCCGCTACCTCCATTAGCTGTAAGTTTTATCACTTTAGATCTTTGACTTAAAGAAATATAGAAAAACGATAAACGACGAATCGCGTCATAAATAAAAAGCAAATTGGCAAAATAAAAATTATGTAACATTTTGACATTTAAGTATATCTTTAAATTTTCATATTAGTTTCTCTCTCTCTCTCTCTCTCTCTCTCTCTCTCTCTCTTTCTATTACTGATATTTTTTTTATTGTTAATAATAAATCAATTTTGTAAACTCAACTTGACATCAAAAATATTATTTATGTATATAATAGATTGTTAAATGCTTCTTTAATTTAATAGATTGTTTAATTCTTCTTTAATTTATAATAATTTTAATTTTAATTAGTAAAAACAAATTATCTTTGAAAACATATTGAGCAAAAGTTTTTCTTTATAATCTTCATTATATACAATTGAAAGTAGATACTCTGTTAGGCAAAATTTAAAAATTGTGCGCATGCGCGCGCGTGTGTGTGTGTGTGTAAAATGTAGAATTGTCACCGAAATATTGCAACGAATAAGGTTTTCTTTATAAGAAAAAAACGTTCGACATATACTTAAACTGTGGTGTAATATCAAACAAAAGAGAAAAAAAGACGGGAAATAATAAGCTGCTGCCGCACACGAGCGATAATTCTCAAATGAGAAATACGCTCGATTGCAGGCTGCGACGACAGTGCACTTTCCTCCTTACGCGCCTCTTTACGGAGCGAGCTCACTAGCCTATTGCTCGCCGGCGCTCTATCAGCATCAGCATCATCACCACATCCCCGAGCCACGAGAGATTCAGATGCAGATGCAAATGCAAAATATGCAAGCTTGCGGAGCATTGCAGCTACAGCAGCAACAGCAGCAGCAGCAGCAACAGCAGCAGCAACAGCAGCAGCAACAACGGTCGCCAGTAGATGTTCTACTGCGTGTATTCCCCGGAAGACGACGCGCCGACGTCGAAGCACTTCTTCATCGTTACAAAGGTAAGATGTCTTTACTGTCTATTTTCTTGAAGAACTTTTTAAATTACTCACACACGAGACAAAATTTCTTTTGAAAATGTTATAATATATCGATAGTTGTTATTTATTCGCTTAGAAAAGGAAATTCTTAAAATTTCATTGACGGTTAAATACTTGAAAAATACAACTATATTTGATTATTTGAAAGGAATTGGTTTGAGATTTCGTTACGAAAAGTATGTGTACATTTGCGACTGAGAAATATATATATTTTTTTTTATTGTTAATATATATACAGGGTGTCCCAAGACATGTGAGTCAACGCTCGTAAAAAGGTAGAAGGGATCGAGATGAACATAAAAGTCCAATATTGTCTTGGGTTAGGTCCACTAATAATTGAGATATTAATGTATTGAAATCTGCAAATAATCTAATTAATTTCTATTGTAATTGTGAACAATAAATTAATATAAAGCTTATCATACATTCACGATAGATTTTTTCTTCCGTGTTATGGCTTGAGCGGATCGAGCTCTTCCCTCGCGCGCTCTCATTCGCATAATTTGAAAAATTAATACCTTGATTATTGGTGGACCTAATCCAAGACCTAACCCAAGACAATATTGGACTTTTATGTTCGTCTCGATCCTTTCTACCTTTTTACGAGCGTTAACCCACATGTTTTGGGACATTCTGTGTATATGTATATGTATGTGTACCCACCACACACACACACACACACACACACACACACACACACACACACACACACACACACACACACACACACACACACACACACACACTCGTTCACAAGACATTTGTTATCTGACACTTTATCACTACAAAGTTACGACGTTACCAAAATTTGTGATCGTAAATTTTTCGTCTATATGAAAATTGTAGGAAAGATGTATGAAAAATGTAGGATACAAGTCTCTTTTTTGTCAGATTTATCTTCTCTTCGCAGTAATATGTGTATTGTCGTTTGATCTCGGTTAGCAATTTTTCGATAATATTGTCCTAAATGGTTCCACACAGTGCATTGAAAATGCGCGGCCTGCCGCGCTTTGACAAGAAGACAAAAGGGAAATTGTATATATGTCGCAGGCGACGTAGTATCCGCCATGGAGGTGCTGATCTGCGAGGACAGTCTGCAGCCCAAGTCGGCGTTCTCGCCGCTGGCCGGCGCCCTGGCATCGGCCGCCGTGGCGTCCGCCGCGTCTGTCTCGGCGGCAGCTTACGCGAACCGCGCCGCGTACTGCACCACCCCGATACCGTCGACGCGGCACCGGTTCCTGGCCGCGCCTTACACCGGTACCGGTTACCTGCCTACCGTCATCAAACCGCCCAACCAGAATCTACATGCCAATGGTACTGGCGACGCCTATCGGGAGACCAGCCCCGATGATGCCAGCGATAAGACCAGTTACTCCGAGTGACCTGACGAAAATTATGCCGTCGCCTGGTCATATTCTTCGATACTCCCCTAATGGACTATTTGTTTGCACATCCTTCATTTGCGTCAAAGTGATAGGCGCGCAGTGTAAAATTCTTTCTTGAGTTCTTCAGATTTCTACGTATTGTCAGCTGTTTAAAGCTATCCAAATTATTCCAAATTCTAACTGATGGTAATAATACAACGTGGTTAAAATTTTAAGGAGATACATCATTCGATCGTTAAATTAAATTATGTATTAGCGGGATGAACTATATCTGTAACCACCTCGAGTAACTAGGTCCGTTCACCGAACGGACCGACCATTCAATTATTCATTAGTAATTCTTCATTGGTATGTCATATCTCTTAAAAATCTTCACCTTTATGACTTTTTGAATCTTTTGAGAATATTATTTGCATAATTTGCTTTCTGTGAAATACGCACTTTTAACGATGAAAAAAAAACCCTAAATATATCCAGAGAAAGAAAGAGAGAGATTTTTCTTTCTTTTTCAATTTTTTTGACTCGCTAAATCATCTTTAGATTGGACATGACAATGTTAAATTTAATAATTGGTCGTTCTTACGCCAACAGAAACATAATTTTGACGATCAATAAAACATCCCATGAAAAAGTTGTATTCTAGAAAGGAAATTACTACTCGAAGAAACCGATAAAATATCATCTTAATGAAAGAGATTCTATCCAAGAATTGAATTTATCCATTATCTGCAACAATATGGAAATTTAATGACGTTGCAATGAAGCTCTGTTTCACTAGACAATAAAGGGGTAAATATTGTTGTCTCCAAAGGAAGATATCGAGAGCGTCTCGAGAATATCAAAATATTGAAGAGTGTCTGACAATCCCCAAGAATATCTGACTTTAATATTTATACACTTGTATATCTCTCGCGCGAAGCTGGCGAAAGGCTGGCACAAACGCTTAATCAGATGTCTGCGTTAATTATCTGCTGATTCTAAATCGTGAAAGATGAATTTTGCTGTGTAATGCAACGCGTCGTACAAAACCTACAGTATGAAGAGAAAAGCGCCAGAAAAAATAATTAGTTCACGGCGATTCGTCTTCAGAGTATACTTTATACATGTGTAGATAAAGATTATATAGATATGTGTGTAGGCAACAAGTTCGACGAGTATATCAATCAAAGAGGGAAGTAAATCTGTAAATACGGTATATAATTAATGACATTAATCTCGAGATTTTTGCCAAAATATACTAAACGTGTTATACGTGCGTACATACGTATACACACACATAAGTGTTGCCTGTAAGTATAATGCCTGCAAGGTATTTAGATTGGCTGCTAGCGGAAATATCATCTACCGTAGTTATCAAATAATGTGTTATTCGAAGAAAAGTGTATAGACCGTAAATACATATAATAAATAAGATATTGATACTCTATATACACATTAATAATTTACTTAACCTTTTTCATTAAATCTTCCATAATAAAAAATACACACACACACACACACAAATAAATGCATTAAATTTTTTATTTATTTAGAAAATAAATCACTAGATATACATACCGCAAAATCTTTTATTAAAACAGTTAATTTTTATTTAGATTCTTAATTTCAATCTATCATTAATTTAGATGCAAATATATTAGGTACTGAATTCTCCAGTAATTTTATTTTTTATAATACATAATTAATAAATTATGTATTTAATTGTTTACATTTTTACACAAATTGTTATTTATTTTTAATAATATTGCTTTACGAATTTTATAATCTTTGCACGATTGAGATGTTGCAATTTTCTGCGAATCTGCGTGCAATGTAAGTCTAAACGTAACGTTTATTGTGACGGAGAAACGAGACACGTGTCTTTCTGCAGAGAGATAAAGACCATACGATTGATTTTATGAAAGACGGTTTTCCGGTTGAATGAAAATTTTACTGCATCCTTCGACAAACTAAAGGAAAAGATATCGGATGACGAACACCGTTTGCAGGTGAAGAAATGGGATATGCGATGCGCTGTTGTATTCCCGAAATCGTTTCATGGTCGATCAATCTCAAATCACGCTGCTCTTTTTCAATAAATTGATCTCGATCAATATGAATGATCAATTTCTGCCCCTCAATTTACCTAGATGCAGAATTGTAGAGAGTAAATTACACAATTTTTCCCACACTTTATATCCATATATTTCCTTCGTAAAAGCTTTTGCGTTGTATACTTACCGAGGAATTTTTCAATTATTTTATATTTAATTTTAAATTGTGCGCCAAAGTTTTATACATATATATGTATGTATGTGTTTTTTCCATTTTTTACCACAGAATATCTCTCGAATAATTTTGGCGAGGAGACGATTCCCGTAATAGATACTTGGACAATTATGTCGATTAGGTGTTCCGACAGACTTAGGTACACGGTATCGATGGAATACCGATAATCGACTGGCCTCTACAAGGCGCGTATCCGATAGGTCGATGCCTGAACACGCGCCTAGTGTTATATACCCAGCAATTTGTGCCCGCGTATGGTGCGGTGCATATGGTGCATACGGGCATTATAATGCTCCGGTTATTATTTACGAGGTATGGCCGCCTGGTTTTCCAAGGGTGGCAATATATCGACACCCCGCTGAGTTCTTCCTTTGGCTACTGGTTATCATCTATAATGGAGTATAATAGCACCCTCCTCCCTTCTCACCCTTCTTGCTTTTACCTTGGCCGCGATCGAGTTTAATCCGCAGTCAGAGAGTGCAACAATCCCCTTTCTTCTTCGCGTCTCGCGTCTGTACTGAGGAATTTTAAGCCATCGAGTAGGAAAAGGGGTTGTTAAAGCTGGAAACCGATCCGATTGTTGGGGCGAAAGGGGAGTACTGAATGATAGGAGCAAAGTAATTTAAGATTCTCCAAATAGTGAAAGATCAAGGTGCCGAGATTGTTTATGAAATTATATTTCTGTCGATGTTGATCAACCTTAAGGATGTATCGGACTGAAGTTTAAAATGGTACAAAGTTGCTAAAAATTTGTGAAATTGTTCTTTTAGTTTCCCTAATGTACTGCAAAAAATTGAAAACGCATCCACTAAACGGTTGCTGAGTTATAACTATTTTCATTTTCACTGATTTTACATGGTATCCTTTTCTATCTTATGGAAAAGGACGATCTTGACGGATAAAACAGCTAAAAAAATATAGAAGAAATAGTACCAATGTTTTGAATTTTTTTGTATATAAATTTAGTATATGAATAGATGAAAATATCTGCCAAGTTTCAATTGTCTTCACTACACCGTTTTAAAGAAATAAAATATAACTTGAGATAATTGTGCATTTTCACTGTCAAAAGTTTAAACTCATAAGTGAAAAAAATCACAAATACGTAAAAAATGCCTTTGTAAGAATAAAAATAAGACCCCAACTATCGTTCAAGTTTCTTACATCTAGATTTACAATGCGTTAGGCGTAGATATTTAAGTATTTCAAATTTCATGCACTTTTATCTAAGATTGTATGTCCGATACATCCTTAAGTTTATTTTTCTCAATGTCATTAAATTTTTTAAGTATTAGCCCAAAGTATTTATTTGATAAAAAGAAAATTTCATTCTATTTTATTTCATAATTAGTTACATACAATTACTTTTGTTATAATATTATTTGAATTTTTTAAATTATTATAATTTCTTTATTTTTAAAATAATATAAAGTTATGCAATTTTGTACGTACACATTTCAAGCCAAGTGATATATATTAATCTTCTTGTTTTCTTACAAAATAAAATTTGGAGTTGAATTATATTATACATGTATGATACATATGTATACGCGGAAAAATAACATGTTCTAAATGTTACAGAGAAATATAATTACTAATTTATAAATGCGCGCATACCAGACTGCGGAAATACTTTCGTGCATACAGTTTATTATAACAATGCTTTTATATCAGATATCTAATAATAAGAATATATACCTTGTCAATTTAAATCTTATGACTATGTCATTGAGACGCTTATTATTATACATATATCCGAAAATAAAATTTTAAATTTAATGAGTAATGCGTTTTGTTGAGAAAAGATACGACGACGTTACATAATACCAATGAGGATTTTTACTTCCATGACTACTTTTTCTTTTCCATTTTTTTTTCTTTATTGGCCGATGAATATAGCTAACCGAATAACGAGTCAGATGGCTTTTAACATTTTTTCGACTTCCATCAATATTTGCTTTCTCGCTTGCTATTTCTCTTTATCTTCTTCTCCGTATGAGAACCGAGAGAAGTTCTTTTACCCTACGTGGGTGCACACGCGCACCCATACACATGTTTTATGGCTACATATCGGCCCGCTTAAATATACATACGTGTGAGTGCATGGAAGCCAATCGAAGAGAGATCTTTTAGGCCGTCTCTTCGGGTCGCGCGCGGAAGAGAGAATAAAGTGTTGCCGAACGTTGACAAATATGGCGCCGTGTTTGCTCGCCCCGAGGAACGATCAGTCTCGGTGGTACCACCGATCTATGTGGGATCTATACAGGTAGGCACATGTGTACATATGTGTGATTTAATGTAGACGAAGGATGATACTTCGGTAATTCTACCGCAGAGCGGATGTCTTTTTGTCGGGTAATTCTAGTCACTTGGTAACTAATCAAATATTTCTTCCTTCTTTGTAATTTTCAAAACAATGTACACAAATTCATCCGTATAACTTTTATTTTTTTACGTTATTAATTTTATTATACTTAATGTAACAATCCACTTTGCCTGTAAATGTCAGATATAAGGACATTAATGATATAATTAGGTAATCCCATAAAATATTCCATTTTTGCGTTAACGAAAATGTTTATCTCGTTTCTCAACTGCAATGTTTGTTATCTTGTTTGGCGTAGGGTAGAATTAATCGCGAGAATAGAGAGAACGCGAAGTAATAGAGTCCCTGCCCATGCCAGTACAAATCAAGGTCCTCTTCCTTCCTCTGAGGGACGTCGCGAAACAATTCCGAACTGAATAATATTAGTATCTAACAATAGACGTGCTAAATTGAAATACAGAGAGCACCATGCTGTTTCGCCACCCCGCATTCTCCGCGCCGTTATAAACGTTCGTTCCTATGTATAGGTGTATACTATGTGTATGTATACGTGCACGTCTGTGTTGAGCAGAATACGCACGTAGATAGAATACGTTGCTGTACCCTCTTTGCGTCCGAGTGTTAGTTCGCCCGCCGTGGCAATGCTACGCTGACGAGAATCACGGTTGTGCGCTGGAATACGAAACTGCAGAAGGCGAGAAATAGCATGCAAATGAAATATTAATTAAATCTAGGAAAATTCGCCGTCTCTCTCTCTCTCTCTCTCTCTCTCTCTCTCTCTCTCTCTCTCTCTCTCTCTCTCTCTTCCTGACCAGCAACCGTTCCTCGACGAATGATCCTCTTCGTTTGTCGTACATCATTCGACCTCCCCCTGTCTCTTATAATGTACCATTAGCCCATAATGAAAATCTATCTACTTATTTTTGCAACAAATATTACACTTACAACTTGTATTTTGATGTTTCACGATTCGAGGCGAACAAATAATTTGTTATAAAAAAAATTGATTCAGAATGATTGTTATTCTTCATATATTATTCATATTATAAAAATATTAACATATCAATAGGAAATTTTGCATATTTGAAACATATTAAATATATTTTTGTTCATAATTTAAATATAAATTATTACAAATTTATTTATAACCAAATCTATAATTTTTATATAAGTAGATATTAAAAAATTAAATTAGAATAATTAGAATAATAAATTTTAAAATATTTGAAATACCATGAGAAAAAAATTTTTATTTCCTATGCATGACACATGTCACATTGTAAAGTTTGAAACGTCTACTTAGCATTGTGGCGATTCTTGATTTATTAATATGTGTCCGTGTGCGCGACGTTAGAGAGAATTCGATCGTTTTCAGACTATTAAAAAAATTTAAATAATTCAATATCGTACTACTGTTTGGCTTAATTTGCGTTAAAAAAAATACGTAATCCCAAATTACAATTAAAAAAAGATATATAAATTATTAAATGCAAAACTTTTAAATCATGCAAATTTCTTATAATTTAATATGTGTAAGTGTTAAATGCATAAAAAGCATTTATCGATATTCAATTATATCATTATTATATTTAAATTTTTCTTAAATTTCTTTTTTTGGCATTTTGTTCAAATTTGTTCCATATAAAATTTTTACCTGTTCCTCCTGCCACTTTCCACCAACATTCATCCGTTTCGCACCCTTTAGAAACGACTCAAACATCCCTTCGTCCACCGGAGTATACGTGTATCTCGCTTCGCGGCGACAATGGCGTCAGACATCGAATTCACTCTATAGTTCGGACATATTCCATTACTTTCACTTTGCGTCAATGGCATTTCCATTTCAATGATCGTCTCGCCCTGCCCTCATACTCGGCGTCAACGGTTTCACCGAGAACATCGCTACCTCGATCCCCAAGCGGCCCTCTCTACCCCCTATTCCAAATTCCATCGTCACCCGCTCATTGAAATACGTTTTGCATTGTAGACGGAATACAACGCTTGCGCGTACCTTGTAATTGTTGGCGCCAAGTCGCCAGAAGCCAAAATCATTCATGAGTTCGACAAGGAATCTCAACTTTATAGAGAAAACTCAGTTGTAGCTTCCAGGTATTTTCTTTCCTCTCTCTCTCTCTCTCTCTCTCTCTCTCTCTCTCTCTCTCTCTCTCTTTCTCTCGCTCGCTCTTTCTCCATATATGTGAAATTAATTGCATGAAGAATTATATAATATAAACTTTTTTAATTTTGTCAAATTAGAAAGTCATTAGGATCTGAGAAAAGATCAAGCATCCTTTTTGTAGGGAAAGGTAGGTCTCTGTACCCTCGATCACGTTATCCTGCAAAATTATAGTTATTTCTAAAAGTAAAAATTGACACAATAATAAGTTGAATATTGAACCGATATGTAATGTCCCATTTCTTGATTCAAGCAATTCTTGATGCTTAATAATAATTTTGTATAAATCTTCACAATCTTTAGCTCACATGCAAACTTCGACCTTATTCGTTGGTCTTGAAACACAATCCTTACATAAAGTCGGAATAATTCACAAAAATTATTATTAGTTACTAAGAAATGCTTCAATCAAGAACTGGTGTTTTTCTTATTTTTTAGAACATTAAAGTTAACAATGTAAAGTTTATAATTTGGCTAAAAAAATGCTTGCTTTACCTACAGTTTCAATAATAAAGAAAACTATGCTATTACGAAAAATTAATTATTATTTAAGAATACATATATACAAAGCAAGTAATGTGTTTAAAAAATTGTGTGTTAAAAAAATTATAACAAAGAATAATTTAAATTTACAAAAATGTCAGTGTCAATACTTGAAAATATTTTGTTATATTTAAAGATACATTAGCTTTCTCTATCTGTTTTCTTTTTTTTATAATTTATATCCATACTAACGTATTAACATAAAAAATATTACTTATTATTTGACTCTTCCAGTTATCATCAAATGTTACTTTTTAAGAGACCTTTGTTTTTAGGACAAGACATCAATTGAAGTTACGAGATAAATATTTACTCACAAAAGCTACTCATAAAAGCTACAGGTCTGCCTTGGCAGGAAGATTAATTACGTATTTGTACTGTATGTATTCGCAAGTTAGACGAAGTGGACGATAACTGCGAGTCACCCTGCATACCGATGGCAGAACTTATTTTTCATGTCACGGCAAGTTAAGTAATCTTCCACAAAACATCAGGACGAAATAATGCGCAATATTTGCCGTGTAATCGGACTCGGTGCAGGTACATGCGAACGTGTGGACTCGTATGCGCGAGTTTTACCTGCGCGCACGGCTTCCACCGTGTGTCACTATGTTTGCCCATCCATTATAGCTACAATAACAAGGAGCGTCCACTCCATCAGCTTCTTTCTATGCCTCCCACGCCTCTTTCATCCATCAGTACTTGCAACAGTCCTCGGAGATCGCTGTGCATATATATTATATGTGATGTTGACCTTATTCTTCTTAAGCAACGTTTAGTAGGCATCTTTATTTACTTTAAGAGACTCGGCAATGAGAAAAATGCCTTCTATATGGAGCATGGATATCTACTAAGTAAATGACATATAAAATATTAGAGTATTTATATTTATCGGTGTTATCGCTCACAAACTTTAATCAATTGCGGATGCAAAATACAGTATTTATAATAGAAAATTTAGCTATCGAGTTTTTTTCATTCGCTCATTTAGCTCATTGACGCGTATTAAGTATTTTAATTAAAGATACCCATTTGATATTAGAATAGCGATATGTTGTAATAATACAATATAGCTTTTATTGAAATTCTCGTGCCCTTACTCTCCTCTCTCTCTCTCTCTCTCTCTCTCTCTCTCTCTCTCTCTCTCTCTCTCTCTCTCTCTCTCTCTCTCTCTCTCTCTCTCTCTCTCTCTCTTTTTCTCATAATAACAGAAAGAAAGCAAATTACCTTAACTTGTAATGTTAACTCCCTATAATTTAATTTACAATTTTCAACAATTTAATTTACAATTTTATTGATTCTACACAGAAAAAAGCAAGTGCCAAATTAACTTTTATATATTCATATGAATGCATTCATTGTTTTATATATACGCAACAATATATTATCTTCTTAGAACAATTTGGAAATCTTGAATTTCAACAATATTATAGCCTTATTTCAATACTAATTGTTATTTCAAAAATATAATATTATTTTGATAATTATATTCTAAAAAAATTATAATCTTCGATTTGAACAGAAACAATATTTTCTATTCAACATTTTTTATTTCCATTCAAGAAAATTATTCTTAAATAACAAGAATATAATTTTCTTGATTAAACTATATAAAATTTTAACATAAATTTTCATTCAAGTAAATTTTTTTGATTTACCGCAATATAATCTGATTTCAAGATTTTCATTTTGAAACTAAAAGTATTGTTAAAATACAATATCCTTTTCTTCTGTGTATTGCTGTTTTTTTTTTATAGACTATATCATCACAGAGTCATCCGGAATAGTTTTGCGGTGACAATGTAGGTCCTCAATAGCAAAGATATTGAATATCGTTTTACATGCTCACCACGTAGCCAACCTACAAGATCGGAATAGTGCTGAAACTCCTCCTTTATCGAGCTCTACCGTGACCTTATATCACCCGAGTTTTCAGAACGTACCCTTCCTTCGCCCCATGCTCTCTATTATTCGACGATATTAAAATTGTCTTCTATAATCGAGGGTGACGGCGGCGACGGCGGCGTTGGTGGCTCGAATAATCCGCAGTCATCTCCTTAAAGTTGATTCACGCGATAGGGATGATCACGTCCCACATTCTTCAGTCTTAAACTCTCGGCTATACTCTTTAACCTTAAACATAAAATATTGCATGTTGCTTAACACATTTTAAAGCCTTTCATCAAATGAGATTCTGCTTTTGAAGTGTTTTCTGTTCGAATAAAATGATTTTACATCTTTAATCTGTTATTAGTTTTTAATTAATCTGTCTCTCTCACACACACACACACTCTCATGTGGATCTGTTAGACATATAATTAGTAGTTTTATCGACATTAATTCATTAATTAATAATATTGAAAACAAACAGTTTTCAATTGTATAATTTTATATAAAATTCAGACATTTTGAAAAATCAAACTTTTAAATATGCCTGTTTTCGAAAAAAAAAACATACGAATATTAAACCCAATCGCCCATATATGTGTCTGCGCGCGCGCGCGCGCGCGTGTGTAATCTAATATTATGCTCTGACCGTGCGACGAAGTATGCTGATTTACGGATCGGGCAATTTAATTTAATTTTTAGCCCCTTACCCCCTTCCTCTTTTTCTTTGCCGCTGCCACCGCGCCTCCCTCGCGGTCTCTTCTTTCGAAAGCTTCGTGACCCTCGAGTCGTTGTCAATTGCAGGTCGACACCTTTGCCCCGTCGCGTGCGCCTAATCGCTTTAGAATTAACTGCACCCCTGCGCGCTTTCGAAGGGTAACCTTTGATACTCGGGGATGACAGTAGCACACGGGTCACCAACGTATCTAACGGTGATAGTAATTTTTAACACTTTATATTCCGTACTTTTTTCATATTTTAGATATAATTATCATTCATTATCATGACTCCCCAATTAAACGATGATTCGCGCGAACGATTATATTTACGGAGAAACAAGAGACGTTTGATTTAAAAGTTATGCTCTATGTGTACAATATGATTTCGCACCAAGTATCGTCTCATATGTGATTCAATTATAAATGTATGTATATATCAAAGTTAAAATGTGTTTCATGTGTAACAGAACATATACTAAAAAATGACCACGTGTTTGATTGGGATAACGTTAAGATATTAGATTCTGAATCAAGATACCAAAAAAGATTAATTTCAGAAATGATCCATATTAAGGAGCAAGTTAATGGCTCCTTCAATTTACAGGACACAGAATGTCTCGACAATTCATATTATTGTTTGTTTGGCATTTTGTCGAAAATGACTAACGGACAATGAGTTCGCTCATTCTACCTCTAACTACCGAACGTTACACTTGTTTTTGGCGCTTTGTCGAATACTCTGCATATTTGTTGCTCGTTTCGAATATTGTCTGGGATCAACATATATAAGTTTATTGGATTTTGCAATACGCATATTAGTTTATGTTATTCATAAATTACACGTATTACATCGGGTTTGATTTTTTAGTTTTCTCGACAAGATTTTTTGACTATCTATTCTGTACTTTTGAGATGAAAACCAACTTGCGGAAAAATTTTATTATTTATTTGGATTATTTATTCATTCACGTTTTTAATTGTTATGACACATTTTTATAGACGATATGTGTTGTTCAATGGTCATAATTTTTTAACTGTTTAATTATAATTTTGTTTGCGTTATTTCAATCATGTTTAAGTTCATAAATATTGGAATTTGTTACGACTGAAGAGGACTGTGTATAGTCGAAACGTTTCGAAATTTGTTTAACATTTTTAACACAGTTGTTTTTTAGTCGCGTTTATAATTATATATATTTTTTTAATAAATTGTATTAGGATAATTTGGTCTTGGCTCGATATATTGACCCGTTTATCGTATTATTTTTGCTTAGCATTAACGAGCCCTTTATATTTGGTTGTTTTTTAAAATGTGTTTGTTTATAAATTATATACAAGGCTTTTTACACTTAGGAAGATTAAAATTTTTATCGAAAAATTTATTTGGAAAAGACAAAAAATAGTATGATTAATAAGAACATTATCTTACTCAAATCGTACACACAATCATTCAGTTTTATTCATTCAACATAAGATATTGCTAGTTTCCGTCAAAAGTATAAACGTTCTCTATATTGATATGTGCTTTTATATCATAACGTGATGATATTTATCGCTTGACGATGCAAAAGCGGAAACTGGGTTACGCTCTCGATCGTTCCAACGAAATAACAAAAAATAAACGACATTGACGTCTAGCCAGTCAGCCAACCAGCCAGCCAGAGAGCCAGCCAGCGCCGAATTTGCACGGCTGCCATTTGGTACAATTTTTTCGACGAAGTTAATGTTAATCAGTGGCAGACGTGACGTGGATCGAGAGTACTTGACTGGATTTCATGTCCGGCCGCTGCCAGGTCTGCCTGGGGTGTACGCCTGGCGAGCGTTGCGTATGCCATAAACGCGCTGCCATAAGTACTTTGGCGATATACATCGATTATACTCGCGCTTGGCGACTCGTCCATTACAACGGGCTAGCGCGATCTCGCGATCGCAGAATCGCGCGATCGCGTTTCTGTGCCCACTCGTGTAGCCGGCAAACACATATCAAGTACCAAATACCATACACAAGTGAACACGTATACGTGCGCACACGTTATTTCGCAAATTATTTCGCATCGTTCATTTCAGAGCCAATGTCACATGCCACGATAGAGTGATATAAAAGTTCCCTACTTTTTCAGGCTGGCCGTTTTGTTATGTTTTGAAAATCAGCCAAATACTTAATAACGCGAGATACGAAGAAATAATTGTACAATAAAATTGATCTTTTCTTCTCGTTAAATATTTCCCTCGTAAAGTCGATAGATGGGATTATTTAATGTAATATCATCTCGTAATAAAAAAAAGCACATTTTGACATGACGTATAAGAAAGTATATACATGGCAATTTAGTTTTTTGTTTAAAAGAAAGCATGTTTAATATAAAATAGAATTTTATACAATTTAATTATTTATTGTTTAATATAACGTAAAGAGTTATTTTTGTAGCAACAAAGTAAAAGTAAAACGAAAAAAAATCCCACAGCGCACAACTGATACCAGTTTCTCCCTACTCCTGTTATGAATACTTCTTTTTCATCCTTTATTTTTGGCTCTTATCCTTAATATGTGATCAAAAATGAAGAAACGAATATTTTTTGTGATGTGGTCGACCGCGTCAGGTAGACGCATTCATGCGGTCGAGGGTTGCCGCGGGTGAATCTCCGTTCGTAGCGATTCTAGCGGATAACAAGAGAGATCGTTGCACAATGAAACCCGCATAAGAGGCATTAGAAATGCGTGTGTACACGTCGTGTAAGTTTCTATGTACACGCCAGTGGTTTTCACGATGTCGATAGCACGAATTTCAGAATACTCAAGATGAAAACATTGCATTATAATACGTTTTACGCACGATATTATCCAATTGATCATTTCAAACATGTGAAAAATGTGTCGATAGAGAGACTTACCAAACTGTATTGTACCAACTGTACAACTTAATTTAATGAATTAAGTACCAAATGTTTTACTATATAGCTTTCTGTGACGTTAATCGCTATTCTTTTTCACAATGTTTCGATAAGCATCTTATGCAAAAAAATATAATTATATACAAAAGGAGACAAATATACAAGGAGCATTATGGTTATATATACATAAATAGAAATAAAGTATTATAAAATAAATTATGTGTAATGAATTATACGTGAAGTGAAAACTTACCCCCCCCCC